>NC_080743.1:2387500-2467500 GCF_020826845.1 Diceros bicornis minor | reverse complement strand
TGCATACATTGAACAAACAAGAATTGAGCACATATTTTGCTTGCTCCTGAGATAGATCCCATAATGGGTATACAAATTTAGTGATAATCACTCATTCACTCATTCAACAAATATTTATTGAGCGTCTAGTGTGTACCAAGCATTGTGCCAAGACACAAGAGCTGCTAGAGCTTAGAATCACTGAGGACAAACAAGTAAATAAACAAGAGAATTGTAAACTGTGATAAGAACTCCCATGTATAAAACAGGGTATTCTGCACTAAAGGCTTTGAGGTTTCCTAAAAATGGATGGCTTTGTTTTTGTGCAGAATGTGGTGGCCTTGAATTTTCTAGAAGAACAAGTACTCTGGGGGCTGGGAGAGATCTGCTGACGGCGGCGCAGTAGTGCAGGCCTGTGGCTGGGTTAGCGTCCCAGCTGTGCTGTGTGAACTCGAGATCGTTCCACGTCTCTCTGACTTAGTCCTTCACACACAGAGAGGTCAACAGAACCTCCTGCCTAGGGTTGTTTCAAGGGGTAAAGCAAAACGACACAAGAGGGTGCTTCACACCAGGTCTGAGAGATGTCAGAGGTCGGTAAAGGGCAGCTCTTCCTGTCAAGGAGACCCCGACAGTCGTGGGGAAGATGCCGCTCGGATGCTGAGCTGGCACCCAAGCCTCACAGCCTCGGTGGGACTGTGGAGCCTCGCCTCCCTGCCGACGGGAGGACAGTCTGCGTGGGGGAGCGGAGCAGAGAAAGTGTGCTCCCATATATATTAATGAGCCGAAGGAACGGAGGGCCCCCACATCATCTGTTTATACATTATACATTTCTCTTGTTATTATTCAGCATTGATTGAGTGCCCTCGATTCCGTAAGCTTTTTATAGAACGTCCCGACAACTCGCAATCACCTGCAGTCTGGAGGAGCAGGCGAGGCGAGAAATGAATGAAACCAGGGCGAAGGCCTGTAGTCCACATCCCTGCCTGAGCGTGGGCGCCGGAGCCTTCTTGGGGCTGAGCTACTGGCAATGAGCAGGAAGGGGTCCTCAGGGACCAGCTTTCAGTTCCCTGAGGCCAGGGACTATGCCAACCCCACACAGCTGCTCCGCCAGTGCCCAGCACGTGCCTGGCCCATAAACATCTGTTAAATGAATTTGTCGAATAACCATTTGTTGGAAGGAATGAATCATGTTAAAAGGAGCACTTTTTTTCATGCTTACTATGTGTCAGGAAACTTCTCAGAGCTTTACACATATTAATTTTATTTAATTCTCATAACAACCTTATGGGTGAGGAAGATACTATTATCACCTCCATTTTCCAGAGGGAGGAACTGAAGTACAGAGAGGGTGAGTAACTGGCTCACGGTTGCACAGCTGGTGAAGGCAGGGCAGGAGTGAAACCCTGGCCGTGTGGCTCCAGAGTGAGTGCTCCGATGTGTTCTCCCCATGAGGACCAGATGCAGTGGGTCCTCGATGCCAGCCTCCAGCCACCAGCTCACACCTCCCAGCCTTAAAAGTCTTGCTTCTTCATCAGTCAGTTGCCCAGATCTCAGACGGACCCTGGGACCCTCCTCACAGTTACCTGTCAGCAGCCTGCTGTCCACTTTGGTTGTCTGCACTCGTGACTTGGCCAGACCCCAGCCGTCCTCCTCCCTTACTAGCTGTCGATGCCCCATCTCCACCCTCCCCGTCATCTGATTTAGTGTATGTGCTCCATTTGGGGCTTATCCACTCCCCCCAAAATGCAAATGATTCAAGAGCTGTCTTGCTATCTTTACAACTGTTATTGAATGTCAGGAGGTCATTCTCGCTGTTCATTATCTCTGTTCCTCACCGAACTCAACCAGGGGGCGTGGTTAGCGCGATGAAGTCACCTGTGGGGGTCAGGGCTGGTGTGTGGTCGCGCCTGGGCTCAGAGCCAGAGGGCCTAGCTTCCAGGTCCATGCTCTCTCCCCTATTCCACAAAGTTGGCCCCACTACCACGTTCACCTGCTGTGAACCGCCGCATCACCCCCCCAAACAGTGAGGCAGCCAAAGCTCAGGGTGGGTGGGGGTGGAAGAAGCCTGCATTCTCCCCGCGGGGCTCAGTCAGGGAGCACTGGGGATCTCTGTCGCCTGGGCCTGTCATCAGCCACAAGGGCAAAGACCGAGGACAGGCAGAGATCCGAGCCGAACTCTGATATTAAAAAGGAGGCAGTGAGAACAGAGTGATCACTCTGAGCCTGTATATTAAATGTTTTTTCCCTTTGCAAAAAAAAAAATAGAAAAAACCTTGCAGAAGTTATGTTTCTACATAAAGGCAGCCTGTGTTTCATGGGCCTTCTAATTTATGGGCCGTGCATTCCTGTGATTGTCTTGGACTGAAGAGCCAAGTAAATAATCATCGGAGCCACAGGTAAATCACTCGGAGGGGCCGTGCCTGTCCGGGCCTCCGGAAACCGCACAAACATTCTTTCCTAATTTTACAGATTTCTTCATCTGTGCCCAGAAAACACCTGTCCCTGTTGGCTTTGAGGTTTGACACTTCTTCCACTCACATCCTGAAGAGACACGGCAAGGTGAAGCGTGAGAAGGGTTCAAAGCATTTTCACAGATTCCCCTTCTAATTTCCCTTCTCAGTTCCTAGGAGATAATGCCATCCACTTCACTTCCACAAGTTTTTATCCTGCTCCCAAGGGAGCTGGAAATGGGAGGCGGTGTGGAGGAGTTGGGGGCGGGACACCATACCCTCATGCCGCTCGGGACGTGGTTGATTTTTTTTTAATTTTGATAAAATGTACATAGCATAAAGTTACCATTTTAAGCGTACAATCCAGTGTCATTAAGTGGGTTCACATTGTTGTGTGACCATCACCACCACGATCTCCAGAACTTTCTCCTCTTCCCAAACTGAAATTCCGTTCCCATTAAACACTAAGTCCCCACTCTAAATCCCCTGGCACCCACCATTCTATTCCTGTTCTCATGAATGTGACTACTCTAGGGACTTCATAAAAGTGGAATCCCACAGTATTTGTGCTTTTGTGACTGGCTCGTTTCACGGAGCAGAAAGTCCTCCAGGCTCATCCATGCTGTAGCACGATGACCTGGCTGATTTTAGGAGTGAGGATATTGAACCAATGGAAATGCTAGTTCTTCTGAAAGTCAACCAGAGGGGCAAATCGCGTTCACATTCATCTGTGGTTGTATAAGGAAATTCGAGCCTAGGCCACAGCAATCAGTCTAGAGTATTGATCGAGCTGGTGCTCTGCCCCAGGTCCCACGGGAGGAACGAAGCTGCAGACCATGCTGCTCTCAAGGGGCCCATATCCAGCACAGGAGACCCGGGGTGCAGACTCAAACCCAGACGTTAAGTGATAAGTAACTTCAGAGTAAAATAAGAACTTACACAGGAGTTTAAGACAGAGAGGTCATTTCAGACAGACGTGATGGGAAGAGGCAGATTTTAGTGGGATTTTGAAGGGAAGGTAGGATTTAGTACAAAAGGGATGGGCCGGAGAGAGAAAACACTCCAGACCAGCGCGGAGAGAAAGCACACTCAGCAGCAGACTGCGTCTGTCCTGGGTGCAGTTCTGTCTCCGTGCCCGGCGTGTCTCAAACGTGCACTGCGTGAACGAGTGATGCAGAGCCCAGACGTGGGGAAGCCCCCGGAAAATCCGGGAAGCACTGAATAGACTGTCTGGTGTGAGAGGGTCTCGTAGGGGAGTCAGGGATTTAAAAAAATGTTGGTAAAGATCAGAATGTAGAAAACTTTGACTGTCAGACCAAGGAGTGAGAACTGTATCCTGAGGGAGATAGGGAGCCATTGAAGGTGGTTGACCAGGAGAGTTGATAGTGATCATTCCACCATTTCTAGTCCTGACTCTCGTCAAAGCACAAGTTCCCAGAGAAGCGTAAAGTGGCAATGGCTGGGTGAATGTTAATGAGATGTAAGTCTTCATTGGACTTGTGCAGACTGGGCAACGTCTAGTTTAGAAATATCATTCTTTGGAAGCATTTTAAAGTAACAGAAGGTAGAGGAAGCTGGCAGCCAAGAGGCTACCAAGGACAACATTCCAGTAATCAAGTACAAAAGTGACAGTTTAGCTGCTGAGATTAAGATGGAAAAGGCAGATCTTGAGGCCATGGTAGGAGAGAAGAGTGCACAGTTTGGGGACCTTGAAATTCCCTAAGGAGAATCAGAAGCCAGAGACCATGACAACTGTCAGGCCTGAGTGGTTGGCCAGCAAGGGAGGTTTTAAAGGAAAAGGAGAGAAGTAAGTCTTCTGCTTTACAGAGTGTAAGGTTAGGATGAGATGCCAGGCTTCCACACTCAAAAGAGAAGCAGAGCTTCAGGATTAAATAGGGGGAGACCCGGTCTGCAGCAAGGAAATGTGGACCAGCTCAGGGCTGTAGTGACCTTTGTAGTGACAAAGGTCAGGAGAACACGAGAATTATGGAGAGGAGGGCAGAGGACGGGGAAGGGCGGGAGGAGGAGGCTGACTGCGTTTAGCAGAAAGTCACTCCAACTGGTTTAAACCGAAAAGGGGCATTGATTACAAGATCACAGGGATATCTCATGGAATCCAAGAGTGTGGCCAAGACTGAGAGAAGAATGGAACCAGGAAAGCTGTCCCAACCAGTGGTTACCCTCTTTTCCTCTGTCCCTCCCCGAGGCCACATGCCCTCTCTTCTCTGCCTGTCCCTCCACACCTGCTTTATCCTTTGCTTTCTCCTCTAGGCAGGTAGCCGGCCCGCGGCCATGGGGAACACCTGCCCCCAGTTCAAAAGACCAGCTAGTACCCAAATATTTGGGGAGAAAATACGGTTGGCCTCTTAGTTCAGGGTAACACGGGCTTTCATCAACTATGGGCCAGGGAGGTGGAGCCACACAGCATAAATGTGGCTCCTGAGTGCCACGTCTGTGGCTGGGAGGGCAGCTGTGGGAAGCAGGGGTTGGGCTGGGCAGAGTCTGCAGAAGGCAGGAACCAAACTGAATCTGCTGGGAGCCGCGAAACCCTGCCGGGTAGGAAAGGCCTGAAGGAACTGTGGCTGTTCCCGTCCGAAAAGCCGCAGCCATGAGAACAGTCTTCCCGTAGCTGAGGAGGTGCCTGCAGACTTGTACATGACTCCGTAGGTGACAAGGTGGCTGATCCTGGGAGAAGGAGAAGCATCTCACCAGTGAGAGCTATCACTCTGCAATGGGCTGTCTGTGAGCAAGGAGGCTCCCACGGGGGTGAGGGGGCTCCCACGGGGGCGAGGGGGCTCCCACGGGGGTGAGGAGGCTCCCACGGGGCGAGGGGGCTCCCACGGGGCGAGGGGGCTCCCACGGGGCCGAGGGGGCTCCCACGGGGGCGAGAGTGGAGCAGAGGCCTGTTGTCTCTCAGGAGGAGGTAGACAGCGCAGGGACTCCAGTGTTGGAGGGAGGTCACTTTAGATGACCTCACAGGCTTCTTCCAATGCTAAGATCCCGTGATATTTCCTCTCAGTCACCCCACCTCCAGCCCCACCTCCTCCTCCTCCCCTCTTTTAGTTTATCTAGTCACGATCTACGTCAGAGGCTCTTATTCTGGGTGGGCTTGGGAAGTCCAGGAATGTCCTAAAATTGGAGGAAAATGGTGGGAGGAGACTGAGGGTAGGACTTACATGTAGATTTTTCCAGAGAGAGGGTTCAATCAAAGAGACCATGGGCAGGAAGAGGGTGAGATACTGTGATTTAAAGAGAAGTGATTTGAGGGAGTTTAAATCACAGAGGAATGGAGACGGAAGTAGGAAATAGAACTAGAAAAAGGAGAAATCAAATATATTAAAAAACAGTAGGGTCTACATAGGTGCTATGATTAAACCTCAAGTTTGATTTTGAGCTTCCTGGCAGCCAGAGAAACCTGATACCGTGTGTATGACCAGAAGAAGCAGCAGGTCCTCAGGAGAAACGAAGCTATTTCTAACACTGATTTCTACCAGGAATTCTCACTGAGCAAAAATGTCACTAAAGTAAGTATAATAATAGTAAAAGTAGTAATAACATTACTATGTATTCAAAATTACCTTGCGGCAGGCACCAAGCTACACTATATTTACTATTCCATTCAGTCCTGACAATAATCCATTGGGCAGTCACTGTTTTTAGGCTCAAGTGACTGATGAGGAAACTGAGGCACAGAGAGGTCAGGACACTTGACCACGTTCTCACAGCTGGTAGGAATGCAGAGGAGGCACCTCGCTGAGCCTGCTGGACTCCAGGGCCACACTTCTAGCCACTATAAATAACACAGATCTTTAAAAAGAAAAGAAATGACGAGGAGAGAATAAGAAAAATCTCAACCATGGCTGGTCCCTCAAGCAGGTTTTAATCCAGCTGGGAAGAAAGACACACAAACAACAAGTTAGAAATAGTAAGTCGGTACCATTTTGAGAAACTACAATGGGCCAAGCTTTATTTTAGATGCTTTATATATGGTCTCTCTTTTGATTTTCCAAATAACCCCAAGAAGCATGTATTATTCCCCCTCCCCCACTTTTGAAAATGGGTTCTAACTGGGTCAGCCTCAAACTTCTTTGCGTGACTTTCAAAATCCTACATAATTTGGCCTTTTCCTAACCAATGTAACCTCCCACGACTGCCCCAAAGGAGGCAGCCATACCAAGTGAAAAAGCACAGAATTCCAGACTGCCATTTTCTTGCTGTGTGACCTTGAGTGAGTTCCTCAATCCATCTGAGCTTCAGTTTCCTCATCTGGAATGCAGAGATAATGATAACTACTTTTCAGGGTTGTTGAAAGAATAGAAGGTTTAAGAATAAGAAAAGGATAAGAATGTATCATCCAGGGGACCACAGGGCAATCTGAAGGAGGGAAGGACTGGAGCTGAGGGAATGATGTGTCAACTCATTTCTTCATCCAGTCAGCAGACACCAGAGATCCAGAGTGAAGGGCTCTGTCCACCCTTAGGAACTCACAGTCGGGGGCGGAGGAGGGGGCACATTTCGACAATGACAGTGCTGTGCGTAGTGAGGGGTGTGTAGTGATGAAGGTCTGGAACAGACTTGCAGAAGTGTGAATTTTAGAAAAAGAGAGAAAGAGGGCCATTATACGAGCAAGACTTTATTGGAAAAACTGCCAGGACTTGGTATCTGAGTAAATTCAGGGCTGAAGGAGAAGATGGAGAAAAGTCTGGGTGATGGAACTTGTCTGGCTGGGGAAGTTGGATGGGGAAGTTGGTTTGGTTTGGGACATCTTGAGTCTGAGGTGGTGGTGAGACACCTGTGTAAAAACTATCCAATGACCTGGACAGACATTGGGGTGTAAGGAAAGAACAGGAGACCTGACCTTAGGAATAGGAAGTAGTGATGTGATCACTGTGACCACAAAATGTTGAGCTATCTGAGGAGATGTATTAAGACAGCAGAGGATAAAGGTGATGACCCAGCCTTGGAGACCTGAGAAAAAGGAGGGGCCAATAAGGGAAAGGGCACAGCTGGGGAAGCAGGAGAAGGAAGGCCATTCAGAAGAGGGCAACACCCAGGAGTCACTGACGGAGAGTCAAGAAGAACTCAAGTAATACTCAAGTATTACTTGAAAAGTTTTTAAAAAATTAGAATAAGCAAAGGTAAATTTCCTTCAGCAACAACTCAGAGAGAGCTATCAGTAAAGAAAAAAGCCAGGTTGCAGAGCATTATAGAAGCTGCCAGTAAAGATAAAAATGGAGGTAGTTGGCATAAGTTGCTCACCTGAGAAATTCTGTGTAAAAGGAAGGAGAGACACAAAGTCGTGGGTAAATGTTCCATCAGAGTCAAGCAAATGGTTCTTTTCAACGGAGAGAAATCTCCTCCGAGAAGGAAGCTAAGCATGAGAGAGGTTTTGATGCAGGATATGGAATGTGCTAGAATCTGCACCAGGTAGAGTCTATCTTCTCACAAGATTGAATCAGAGAGCTTCTGATTGGAACAGACGAAGGAGGAGTCTTCTTAATCCTGAGCAACAAGCTGAACTTTGACAGTGTGAACTTTTGAGGCCAAATCTTCATAGTTCTTTGTCTCTCTAGTAGGACAGCAAGAACAGAAGGAGACAGAGAGGGTGGTGACCTGGGTTTGGGGTTGACACCTGTCTGAGGCAGAAATGAGAATCTGGACTGTGGGCAAAGTTATGTGTCTGGGCTAGAGGGCGAGGGCTGGGGTGGGGACTGGTGCAGAGTCAGTAGAATGAACTGCGTGAAGAAGGAGGTTTGAAGGTTCTGGTTTAAGTGACATTTAGAAGGAGTGGGGGAAATGACAGGTGTACTCATTTTTGGGGGCTGCCTTAACAAAATACTACCAACTTGGTCGCTTAGAACAGCAGAAATTTATTCTCTCACAGTTCTGGAGGCCAGAAGTCAGAAATCAAGGTGTTGGCAGAGTTGTGCTCCTTCCAAGGACCCTAGGGGTGAACCCTTCCCTGCCTCCTCTTCCTTCTGGTGCTTCAGGCCTTCCCAGGCTTGTGGCTGTGTAATTCTAAGCTCTGCCTCTGTCTCCACATGGCCTTCTCCTCTGTGTGTCCCAAATCTTCCCCCATATTTCTCTTATTAAGGACACTTGCCATTGGACTTAGGGCACACCCAGATAATCCAGAATGATTATCTTATCTCGAGATCCTTAAATTAATTGCATCTGCAAAGACTCTTTTCCTAAATAAGCTTTCCCTCACACGTTCAAGGTGGATATATCTTTTTGGGAGCCACCATTCAACCTACTCCGACAGGTGAGAAGGTTGTTATTAGAAACAGGAACCCACCTGCAGGAGAGCAGAGCGCACCAGTGTTCCTGGATGTGGCTTTGCCCGTATATGGCACATGTGCTGATGTAGGGTGCAGAGGGGGTCAAAAAGGTTGGGTCAGTCAGGGAATCATGTTATTAACAGTAGTGAAGGTCGATCTTACGGACTGGCTTCCTCAAGGAGGATGAATGGAATGGGCTGGAGCGGGGTGACCAGCTGCAGGTATTTCTGTCAAGTTGAATTCTGGCAGTCTGTTGCCAAGGGCGGTAGAGACCAATTACTAGGACTTTAGATATTGGTGAGAGAATGGCACTTTGATGATCTGGAAGTGACACTAAAAACTAGGAGAAGGCGCACCTTCTTTTCTATCCCATTCAGCCAGGCAGCGTGAGACCTCTGTGGAAAAAGTCAGTTTCCCTCTTGCTTCTAAGGTGCCACCCATGGTTTGTCTACCCTGAAGAGAAAGTCTCTCTCTCTCTCTCCCTTTCTCTCTCTCCAAATAATCTTCAAGCCAAAGGAAGACAGGCCAGCTGGATTTCAAAATTTTTACCCTTTCCCTTTTTAAAAATCAAGATAGTATTTTCTCTTTAATGTTACTGGAGTTTTTTTCTTTCAGATAGCCACATCTCCTGTATCTACCCCAAAAGAGCTTGCATGTGGGCAGGAACTCTGTCTGTTTTGTTCATTCTTGTATCTCCAGAGCCCAGCAAAGAGCTCAGTCAGTGGGTGTCTGTCAAATGAGTGAATGAATGAATGGATGAAACATAAGTGAATGCGAGAATGAAGGTGCATTTCCCTAGTCTCATAGGCGTCGAAACCACCAGCAGGACTGCCTTTCAGCAAGTGTTGAAGAAGTGGTACTGGACTCTCTCAGTCTGTGTCCCGCCCTTGAATTCCTGTACCAACATGGATGACAGCTCACCAAGCACAGCGTGTTCCATCTAGGGCTGCCGCACTCTTCACAAGCCGCCTGAGCGGAGGAGCTGGTGTGAAGGTGACACTTGCCCCCACCAATGTCATTGGAGGAAATACCCATCTTCCCTTAAGTGTCTCTCCTCCCTGCCTCCACGTATCATCAGTGTGCTGTAAATGATGATGAGGAGGGTTTGTAAATCAAGAAAAAGGCCCTGCTTTCAAGGGCTCATTAATTAGGTAGGATGGATACAGCATCCTAGTTCATCTGGACGGTACGGTGGGGAACCGTTCCGTCTCCTGGACGTCCCCACCTGGGTCCTGCAGTGTTCCCGGGTGACTGCTCTGTGTAGGGAGTTTATGACTTCTGCGTCTCTTCCTCCTGATGCCAGGGCTGAGAAGAATATCATGCAGGTTTGAGTCTGCTGCTGGGTTTTAAGAAAAGGCTTGGAGATTCAATGTGGAATTAAATTTTCTGTTTATTTAGTTATTTATACCTGATCTTTTTCTCAAAACAATACAAGATTCCTTGTAAGATTGTATAAATTAGGTCAGGGAAAGATAAATTATAAATAGATGAGAAAAAGAGAGTAAGATTTGGAACCTAAAACTGAGCCAGGAGTGAGACCATAACCCAGCAATTCACGCTGTGAAGTTCTACATGCTCACTGCGGGGGGCCTTCACTTCTGGATCTGAGCATCCTAACAACCCGGTCAAAGGGGGAAACCTGATCAGTCACACAGTTTACAGCGTCCGTGAGCCAGCATGCCCACGGGCCAAATACTTAGGGGAAGCCCAGTTAATTCTGACCTGAGACCAGACTGGAATTTCTCTCAGGGTTCCTCACCACCAGGGCACTCTGTGATGAGATAAAGAACGTGCCAATTAAATCTCTGCACAAGCAGTGGATCCTGCCCAGGACTAGTCCTCAGGAGCAACTTGCAGCATCAATATCCCACCAGAGGGGAGACTGTAAAAGTCGTTCTTTGGGGATCAACGTGATGCAGCCAGTTCCCTGCCGGCCTGGCTTCAATCAGGAAGCAACTTTATGAACCTTGAAGGGTCGAAGTGTGTCTGGGAGGAAGGAGCATGGGGGACCTACCTCAGAACACCTCTCCCAGCTCTGCCCCACGTGGGACGGTGATGGAGCTCAGACTTTGGATCCAGATTAAGGTGAACCTGGACACTACTTACCAGCTACGTGCTCCTCGATGCCTGCACCTCGGTTTACTCATCTGTGTAATGGGTGATGAGATTCCTTCCGTGCAGACTGTCGGGAGTGTGGAGGGCAATGCAGACGTGGTGCCAGCACAACGTCTGGAACAGAACAAGTGCATGATAAAGAGCAACCCCAGAGCCTTCTGTCGTGTCCTGGGCTATGAATTCCCCTGGGCAAGGTGAGTCTCTTGGGCCTCAGTTTCCTGATCAGAAACAAACGGTGTTGGAGAGTGAGTGCCGCCTAGGTCCTCTCCCTCTCTAGCATTCTGTTCTGTGATTCCATGAAATTTAAAATATAACTTTATATCAAAGAACATGAATACTAAAATGTGTTGTTGTTTTATACAAATCCTCCCCATTTTTTTTTTCTTTTTTTTGGAAAGGAAGATGGTCCCTGAGCTAACATCTGTGCCAATCTTCCCCCACTTTGTACGTGGGTTGCTGCCACAGCATGGCTGACAAGTGGTGTAGGTCTGTGCCTGGGATTGGAACCCGTGAACCTGGGCCACCGAAGTGGAACGTGCAAACTTAACCACTACACCACTGGGCCGGCCCAAATCCTCCCCATTTTAATAACAGTCAATGCTATACCAACAGTGTTCTCAGACTTACTGTAAAAGTAGGATAACATCAAACAGTTTATTATTGCACAATATGAAAACAAGACAGAGAAGTGAGTGGGAAAGCCATAAATACAAGTAACCACCACCTCCTTCAAAGCCTCCGCACTGCCCACTGGACAAGACTCCGTCTCCCTGGCAGGGACCTCGAGGGCCTTCAACATGTTGCCGCTGCCCACTCCTCCAGCCTCGCCCGGGATCTTAATCAGCCGCTAGTGGGAGTCCAAATCCACCCAGTGTCCTTAAGCTGTGTTTACCCGGGTCAATCCTTCTGCTTCAAATGTTCACCCCACACCTCCCAACTGGCTTCCAGAAATCCACTTAAGGAAATTTCTAGATGGCTAATACTAACTCCTAGTTTACCTTCTTAGGAAGATAAAGTGTCAAGGAGCAAAAATTACGTCCAAATTAACTTTTTAAACTTTGCTATGGTCTCCGTTTTTCATTGTTCCAATGGCAATCCTATGATTTGTTGGGTACACTCAATGTTCCTTACACACATTACCTTTTTAATTCTCTCAATGTCCCTTAGAGGGAAGTACTGTGCCCAATTTACAGATGAGGAAACAGAGGCTGAGAAGTTAGTAATTTGCCCAAGATAGAACAACGAGGGGCCAGGGAGCTGGGATTCAAGCCCAGGTCTCTGAATCCAAAGCCGGTGCTCTTCCTGCCACACACACTGCATCCCCGAGGAGCCAACACCACCTCAGGCAAGGCTGTCTACACGGCAAGAGGGTCAGACATGCAGGACACTGACTCCTGAGGAAGTGGAAGGCAATTTGAAAGTTAATGTGTTCTATTTTCCTGGTTCCAGGGAGGAATACATCTTCACCATCTTTCCCCTACACACACGCACATTCACACACTCACATTCTCTTTATCAAATCACTTGGCAGTGTTTATGGAAAGCTACATCAGTTTGTTCCTGGAATGTGCAAGAAGAAGCCCAAGACATTGCCCCTGCCCTCAGAGGGCTCCCAACCTCAGAGGGTCTCCCAATGCAAGACCATGAGACCACCAGAGAAAGGTGTGAACTCAGTGCCAAATGTGTGCTGCAGATCACAGTGCAAACCCCCCTGCGCAGGGGAGGAGCCCAGTCAGCCATCACGGAGGAAGCTGACCCTGAACCCCCCTGGGAGCAGAACAGGTGGGGAGCCCCCCTAAATATGAGAGAGAGTTAGATGAAAAAGGAGGAGTCCCAATCCCAAAGAGAGACAATTTAATAATGAAAAAGGTAACCGAGCTGTCAGGAAAAAATGGGCTTCACGATCTAAATTATGAAATGTCGATCTATGTATTCTGCTCTTTCTACCAATTTTTCATCGGGACAGAAAGCATAAACAAAGATCATCAGCGCCACCTCAGGGAGCAGCCTCCTCCCGTTGTGTCAGGTTGTCCAAGCCTTTCCACACCGTCGTAATGGCCCCTGCACGCATTGTCCTTACAAAATTATTGAGTGTCCGAGTGCCAAGGAGCCCGGCACTGGTGACCCAGCCATGAACAAGGGACACGCCGTCAGAGATCACCGGTGAGACCCTGCAAGACCTGACCTCTGAGACCCCCGATGCCCCCTCACTCACTGCTCCAGACATACCCGTCCCCTTGCTGCTCCCCACAAACCCAAGTACAGGCCGCCCCCGCCCGTGATGCTCCTCACACACACGCACCTGCGGGGTCCTCCCCGTCCTCCTCCAGAGCTTTGCTCAAGTGTCACTTGATTACAGAGCCTCTTCTAACTCAATCCTTCCCCCTTTCCGGGCTTAGTTTATCTCCAGAGAACTCGTCCTCATCTAATCCACGGTATGCTTATCCTGTTTCTTTGCTTATTGTCTGGGTCCTCCCACTGGGATGGCAGCCCAAGAGGACAGGAAGTCTTGTGTCTTGTCACTTGTGTTGAAGAATTTTTGTAACAATGACTTGGGGGGACAAGTGCCTGGCACCTGGTAGGGGCCTCATGAACGTTAATTGAATGATGACTCTTTAAAGAATTTCTGAGTTCTCCCAAATGGTAGAGTCTGGAAAACCTTCCCAAAGTCTTAGAGGAGTGAACCCTCAACCCTTAGGGATTTGGACTCTGAGAAGACACCTGTCACATGAGGAGGTCCACTGGGACAATCCGATTCAGGGAGTGAGGACAGGCTCATTAGCTGTTGGGAACAGCCTGAGGCCTCCTCCAAGTTTAAAGATCAGGAAGTCAAATCTTTCAACTCACCGCAGGCCTGCTATGTGCAAAGGCCTTGTGCTCAAAATCTGCCCTGATTCCCCACACGTCCACAGTTCCATCCCATCCCCAGACTCCTGCCTCCGCAGCCCAGCATCCACGCTCGCTGTAGCTGCCCACCAGCTGGGCGGTGATTCTGGAGCTGTGCAGTCCCACACGCTGGGGGTGGGGGATGTAGGAGGTCCCGGGGACCTCCAAACTCTCCTCCACATTTGTGATGCAGAAGGCGAACAAGGGACAAGGCCCTCAGGTCCTACCCTGAGCTGATGGCCTGACCTAGGGAAATGTGCTTGGCTTCTTCACGCCGCTTTCTGGGATGAGAAGACAATCAGTAATAGTCCCTGATTCAAAGCGAGATTCTTAACCTGAGATTTACATGGTAACCCGTTTGGATGGGCTGGGAAGACAATGATATCGGGTGGAACCATAGAATTTGCCATTTTTGTGTGTCAAAACAGTCTGATAGCAATTCTATGTGGTTCATGAAGAAAATGAGAAACTATGGTTCAGGTAACACTGTTGTCCAGATGAGTGTGCATTTCACATACGGGACCAGTGGGTCATTGGCCGTGCTTTCCTTCTACACTGGGCTAGGCTCCCAGGAGGCAAAAACTGCCAATGTTTATCAGGCGCCTATAGTGTGGGAAGCTTTTTCACAAGACCACCTTATTTAATCCTAAAATGGACAGTTACCTGCCACACTCGTCTCAGAATCAACTAACATATACCAAACACCTTCTAGTTCAAGAATCAGTCAGAAGACTATGGCCCACGGGGCTAAATCCACCTGCAGCCTGTTTTTGTACAACCTGGAAGCTAGGAATGGGTTATCCATATTTAAAGGGTTGTACACACACAGGAGAATACATGGCAGAGACCATACGTAGTCCACAAAGCCTAAAATATTTACTCTCTGGCCCTTTACAAAGTTTGCAACCCCTGTTCTAGATGCCAGGTGCTCTCCACATGCTAACCCAGTGTGTGAGTGTGGGAAGGCCCTTAGCTTCAGGCACCGAGGGCGCTGGTGTTGGGTGTGGCCACAGCAGTCAGCAAAGGGGTGACTTGGGAGGCAGAGGTTCTGGTCCCCTTTCTGTTTCTCTCACTTGCCGTGTAAACTGGGATAAGTCCCCTAGACTCTCTCAGGCCAGCCCCGTCTTCTATCCAATATGGTGCAGGAACGGACGTGCCTTCTACTGTGAGTCTGTGAGTTCATTAGGGCCCAGAAATGAGGACACGTATTCTAGTTTGAGAGCTTTTTAAAATCATGATGACCCAATTACTTTTCTTCCTCTTGTAAATTTAAGGATAATTAAAAAAAAGTACACAAGACAAGGTCCAGGGAGGCAAGGCATAGTGGGGAATAGGGAGCATGCATCCCAGACGAGGACTCAAGGTGTATCATCTCTGTTTTAGGTGACAAATGTCGAATCGCCATTTGGGGGCCAGAATATTGTTTTTAAGCAGAAAGTAGTTTTCTAGTTTGAGCATCCAAATGCAAAAAGAAAAATACCAGCGCTACAGGCCCAATACCGAGAGGGGAGGGGGATCCAATTTGAAAAAGGCTCATGGCGATGAAAAACTATAACTTCCGATGGGAACCAATTCGTTGAGGCCTCAACATTCATGGCTGGGAATGGAGGGGCAGTGAGATGTGCCGCCAGAGCCACCCGGGGAGCAGCAGGCCGGAGAGGTCAGCTCCCGCCCGGGATGTGCAGCTCCTCGACTTGGTTAAAATGATGGTATTCGACAGAAGTTACGTGTGAGGTCAAGTGACCGCAATAACAGGGGACAAGGAACGCTCTCAAATCATTCTCGGGGAGGAAAATGACATGAAACTGACACAATATCTGAGGTGAGATGAAACTCAAATCCTCGGCAGCTGAACACTTCACCTGCTGGCGGGCAGGCTGACCCCACCAGCCTCGCAATCACACCGCCTGGGGGGAGCAGCGTCTCCAGCCACACAGGCGCAGCCCTGGCGTTTGGGGGGAGAGGCTGTATCCCTGCTCCTGAGACGGTGTCGTTAAAAGTTTCAATACTCAGCTTTAAACCTTTCAAATCAATGTCTTATTAGAAAAATTGGATTCCACCTACATGCATGGAATCTCTTCCCTTGTGTAATTTTTCTCCACTCTGGGTATTTCCTGGCTAGCATTTTCAGCAGTAAAATGTGTGTTTTAGTTCGACAACTATCTTGATGTTATTTAAAGATTCACCTCAATTTCGTTCAAAGCATAAGGATGATCTCTAAGCTGGGTTAATCTTCTAGCTTCAAAATTACACGGGGGGGGAGGAAGACAATGATAAATTATAATCTCTTTGCCCCCAAATAACACATATGAAAGGAGGGTGTTCTGGAGACTGTTGAATATATTAACCCATGATAAAGGACTTCAGAAAAGGAAGCCTAAACTTCCTTTGAATTTAAAGCAAGTATTAAAATTAAAAACCCAAAAGGAGAAATATTGCGTTTGGTCAGGTGTTACAAAAAAATAGTTCATGCTCTATCATCTGCCCTGTAATTGCTCTAATACGAGGTTCGGTCTGGTAGACTGTACCCCCATCTATCGGTGTGTTTAAAAGAAGTCTTGGTGTGTGTTTTTATTTTTCCTGAGAAGAGAGAGGGTGAGTCAAGGTGTGGCCCATTTGCATAAACACAACCACTCTGCCTCCAAAATATGCCCTGACCTCTTCCCTGCCCATGCACGTAGGCGCCCCACAGCCAATAAATATAGTTGTCAGCAAGGGATGAATCAGCATGTATTGAAATCAAAGACAGCCACGAAAGGCTGCATTAGTTCTGTTCCCGGGACCTGTCAAACCACAGGAGAGACAGAACATCTGACCTTCTTCATCCCCAACATTGCTCCACAAGGGACACTTCTGTCACTATTCCTGCCACTTGGCTTTCAAAGATGCCACAAAGCCTAGGGCGACCTCTGCTACATTTCAGTGTTGTTTATTGATTTCTGACCCAGTGCTTAATAGTTTTCCCAGTCCCCCTGAATGGCTTTTGTAAGCAATGGGGTTTGTACATCTCACCGATCAATACCTTTTATATTTACAATAAAATTGAAACTGCTTCTGCTGGGGGCACAGCCCAGCATTTGTCATCCTTCAGCGAGGGAAAACTATGTCATTATCTGAATTAAAACATTTATTTCTGATTAAGAGAGTGTCCTATCTCATTAATTTTTCCCTTTCCAGTAGAATGGGAATAGAACCCTATTGATTTTTGCACTTTTACACATCTCCACTGCTGGGAAGATAATTGAGAAGTTAGCCAGAATAAATGAAGTTTCAAGTCTGGTGGGCCAGCCAATACCTTCCAAATTCAAGGTGTTTTTATGAAGCTGGATTTTAATTTGTTGGCCAGCTGAAGCAGTGGGACTTATTCGGCTGAGTAAATTGGATTAAGAGTAGAAGCAGCTCGAAGCCTGTCTTGGGGAATGCTGAGGACCCGGCTCCCCCTGGACAGCATAGCCCTGCTTTAGATTTATGCTAAGACAGCTTCCAAATTGCCCTCCTTCAGGACTCCCGGCTCGCTCTGGCCCAAAAACCTAATGACTGGTGTTTCCTTTCCTCATGCCCAGCACCTTGAAAACAACCAAGATCTAATCAGAGGTTGAACTAGACCTTCAGATTCTCGGCACCAATTGATTTCACTTTATTAGAATAATGGGACTAAATCCAAGCTCGTTAAAAGGAATTCCCTCTGCTTGGAACCCTTTTTCCCACAGACCTTTCAGTTACAAGGCACACATAGGGAGTCCTGCTCACTTTGATATTTTTCTCATTAAGAATTAACAGTCATTTGTTCTTATTTCCATACGCAAAGCCCAAGACTTGTCTGCTCCTGGAGAGGACAGAAAATGCACCTCTCTCTGGGGTTAGAAGGAAGTAGGGGATACAGATAATTTAAACCATAGCATCTTTGTTAATGTCTTAATTTGTTACCTTCTCTGTAATTTATTTGTCACCGGTCCATTACTTTTAACATTCACATTCACTTCTATGTATCTTTAGTCCCTCCAGGAAAGAACAGGTTTCATCTTTGTGTTGTAGGAGAGTGGGAACCAGGTTAAAACTAAAGATCTTCCAGGTTACGGGTAGAGATTCTTCAAGGGAGAAAAATTTACTAAATGCCGTCCCTGGTGACCTGAAAATAGAGACCTGCCGAGGGAGGAACTCGTCCAGAAACGGGGTGAGAGCTTCACGTTGAGAACGCCATGGTTTGAGGGGAACGTGAAGTTCGCGTTTCCCCTCGGAAGTAAAAGGAAGCATTGAAAATTAAGGGAATTATTTCTACAGAAAAGACTTTGAGCTGGATTTATGTGACATAGGACAGCCTGAATTTGGCAGGCATGCTCTTTGATATACATGTGCATATGTATATGTATATGTACACACACACACACACACATCTGCCACCAAAAGGAAAAAGAAATAGCCAAGGAAACACTTCAAGAAGGCTTTAGTTACAAAAAAAAAAAAAAATTCAACTCAGCAGATTAAAAATGCTGTGGAAGTGAAGAACTTAATTTCTGACTGCATTTTAATGCATGGTCCCAAGTACCAAAGTATGCAAAAGGTTGAATACATTCATCAAGAATGGTCCTGTTTTCACTCTTTACACCAGTGAGGAATTACAGGATTACCAATGACCTTCCTCCCAATGAAGCTCTGTAATTATGGTCATTTATTATACAACCGAGATGAATGGATGGGATTTACATAGAATAAAAATATTATTTAACAGCTGCGTTATTGATGTGTGAAGTGTAATTTTAATTTATTTAAATGCTATAAATATATCGGTAATGTATTCTTTTCAAATTAACCTCCTGAACCACACACTGGCAAAACTTCAATTAATATCGTACAAAAATCTATTTTCTCATGTTGTGTGGAACTGTGTATGGCTAAAAATATGCCCTGCTATGACGCCTAGGCATGCTCAACCAGTGTATTTTACTTTTCTCCTTGATTCATGATTTCAAATTGAAATTGAATTTCAATTGGAATCATTTAGAAAAATAGATCTTCCCTTAAATAAAGTTTCCCTATTTTAAAATTGTTTTTACTATAAATTATAAATGCAATGATTTGAGGGAGAAATTCTATATATTTATGTGCATCTGGCATATCACAATATTTTTAAATATTTGGTATATTTCCATTGAAATGATAAAATGGGGGAAATATTTAAGCCAACAGCTCTATCTAATTTACTTAGCATATTAGCATAATCTGAATAAGCCTGCAAAGAAACCACTGCCTATATATTATGTTGAATTGCTTGATACGGAAAGCATATTGTATGTCTATATGCAGAGATAGACTTATGTATTTTACTTCTGGGTTTATCTCTTTTGTATTCTGTCCATTTGCCCCTGGCTGTCATTATTCCATGCTCATCGACAGAAGAGTTATAGTTTGCAAAAACCTATCAGGTAGGCTGGACACTAGATAATTGAGGTGATGATCAACCCCAGCAAAAGACAATTGATAGTGATAGTGTCAGAGGCTGCACCTAACAAGATCCGTACCCTCTGTCTCCTTTAGCCTTTCTCGGGAATGGACCGAATATGGAATAACATGGACATGGCTGATGAGCATCCAGAGATGGGGTGGCAGTGCATAATACTTCCTGGAACCCCAACAGGATGGGAGTGTCTTTTGACACCGAGGCAGGTTATTAAAGAGAAGTGTGAACTATTAGGAGCTGATCTTGACCTTCACTACATTTTTATCAAAGTCAAAAAATATTTGACACCACTGAACAGGCTACCACAGGCACAGAGGAGAAAGGCTTTATTATGGAAATTTGTACTATGTTTTTCAAAATGGAAGAATTCAGAATATATGCATTCTCAATTCATAACTGTTTCTAGCACTCCCAATAATTACCACTAGTTGTACCTTAAGTATGCTCTGGAATGATATTGTAAACAAGGTGGTTGACCAACCTTAATAAGAACTTTCTAAATTAAAAATAAAATATTTAAATTACCTTTTAAAATAATGATGATTTTCACTTGCTTTTATGCTAACGTAATTTAACACAGCTTTTCCTAAGACGTTTTTCAAATCCACTCTCAATTCTATTAAATGCAGGGACATCTTGGGGGTGAAGGAGGTTTTAGGGTGTATATAGAAAACTGTAAATACGGGGTTTTTTCCCCAGACCATGAGATGCCTTCTAGATTTTTGGTAGGCAGCTACCTTAGCCTCCTGGGCTGTTTTCTTTATACCCTGCTCACCTGTCCCTACCTTTTTTTTTTTAGTTGAGGGACCGTCAACAACTGTTACACCCCCTACCTTCCCATCCGTTTATAAATCTAAATACTGCACATCGTAACACCCTAATGCAGGGACAAAAACAATGCAGCCCACTGACAATGAACTTAGGCCAGAGAGGATGAAGAGAGTCTAGTTTTGCGTGGCTGTTAAACACCCTATAGTCTATATAAAAATACACCAAGTTGAGGTTTAATAGTAATAAAATGGAATGGGTAATGCCCTCAATCCTGGCCAAATGAACAATGCCCCCTGACTGGGCAATTGACAAACTGCGTACTGTAACACACCCCAGAACAGCCCTGCTTTTCCATTATGTTGAACAATAGGTTAACTGGGTAACTCCGCACTGGGCAAAATTACTTCCACTGACTTCAAACCATCTTCGATTCTCCTCAAGCTACTGCTCCCCGTGATGTTTGGGCGTGCTTCTCCCCAGCAGGGCACTTTCAAAGCCCTTACGTGCTCGCTCGGTGGTGCTCAGATCTGCTCTGTTTTACCTCTCCCAGGGGTCAATTGCCTTGGGGAGGGAACCAAAATAGATTAACAGGAAAGATATACTGCCTGGTTCACGGCATTTAGAGAGGCCTTCAAACACACCCCGGCTCCTGCAGGATTGATGCTGTTTCCATCCGAGTCTTGTCTGCAATTAGTAAATAATTCCCAGTTCTGGAAACTTGGTCCTTTTAGATAAAATGCAAGCAAAAGGCATATCTTTAAAGCCTTAGGAATGTCATTCATCTCTTCAAACGCTTATGGATGGGTCACGTTGTCTAGTGGACCGAGACCTTTGGAGTTCACGCAAGAATTTCCGAAGCATCTCTTTTCTGCCTTCTGGTCGGCATGAGCCAGCGTGGCCGGCAACACCTCCCCACTCTTCTGAACAAAGCTCCTCGGCTGCCCTGCCACCCCCTGCCCACTGGGAGGGGAGGCTGTGCACTTAACACGGGTATCGACTGATTTATAACAAAGTGATAGATACAACTATTGTCATTGGAATTACACTGAGTTATAGCCACATGGTTTTCTGTTCTACAAGCCACTCCCCATATGGACCATAACTCAAACCCTGAACGACAATAATACTATCTATGAAATTTATATTCATGATTATAAATTAATTCTTTTTTTGGCTGGACCACCAGCAGCATGGACTTGTAATTTCCAAACAGCATTTATGGCATTAACTTGGGAATACTATCCATCAAGTCTGATGACAAATGTGGAAGATGATGGTCTTGCCCGCCTCTGGCTCAAGCAGTGAGTTGTGTTAGAGACGAGAGAAGCTGGAGTGGGTGCCAGTCTCCTCTGCAGCCTGCCTCACGACAACGACAACAGTGAAGTGTGGAAATGAACACCGGCGACTTTCTGCAGAAATAGTCAAGGTCCTGCTGATAATACCAATAGCTGCTGTTTATGGAGACCTGTGCTCTCTACTCATTATCTCAAATCTGCGGATAATCTAGCAAAGTGGGTATTATTGTACCCATTTTACAAATAAAAAGACTAAGGAGCAAAGGGGTTGAGTGGCTTGCCAAAGACCACAGAACCAGCGAGTCAGGATTTGAATCCACGCCTCTCTAACTTCAAAGAGCCAGGAGTCTCCACAGATACAGGGTTTCAAGATTGGATTTTCCAAGTACCATGCAGAGGGACCATGCCAACAACAACAAAAAGCATCTTGATGATCATTCTAAATAACTGGGAACAGTTGGACCTCTAATAAAATACCATCTTAATCAGGAGAGTTTAGCAGAGCAGCAGTAACCAGCTTAGGTTCGGGTGTCAGACTAACCTGGGGTCAAATTCTGGGGCTGCTACTTACTAGCAAGTCATTTAACCTGGTTGGGGTTTGGTTGCCAGGCCTGTAAACAAATGGAGGGAGGGATAACTTGTAAACACCAGGTTAGACCCTATTTTTAATGATAGAGGATGTGTTCACACAGACTTCCATGGCAAAAGTCAATGTCCCCTGACCACACAGGTGGACTCCTCCACGAACTCCTGCACTTCTTGAAAATTCTGAAATTCCACATTGCCCTCAAGACCTTGGAGGATCCTGTTAGGGGAGGAGGACAGGCGGGGGCATGAGCACAGGACCCCAATGCCCTCTCCTAAGGCCCTCGGCTCTGCGCTGGGTGGCTGCTGCCTCGTCCTCAGAACAGGAGCCCGTTCTTGAGGACCATCCAATGGTGACCCCTCCCCCGCCTTCCCAATCAACACGCAGAATGAAACCCAAACACCTGAGGAGTGTTCTTGTGACCATCAAGTGGAACACTATTGGATTACAAAGCCAAAAACCCGAAAATAGGTGCAGAGGACGGTTCAGGGCCAGGCTTCCTCTGTCGAGAGCAGAGTAGAAGAAGCAGAACAGAGGGAGGATCCTGCCGGGAGGAGGGGGTGGGATGGGACAGCAGAGATAAACCCTGAATCCACCTCACGTGCACCCCTGCTGTCCACCCCGGCCAGGCCCCCGCCCTGTAGCCCCTTCTCTGAAATCCGCGGTCTCACAGCGTGTGCTCGTGCGCTCGGCCGTCATCATCACCCAGGAGCCACCTGCCTCTCCCACCGTGGTTTATGAACACCCCTTGCAGACATGATTCTGCTGATCTCCCCGACGCCCCGTGTGAGGTGTCACAGTCCCGTGTCTCAGAGGAGGGCGCTGAGGCTCAAAGGGCGACTCACTCAAGGCCTCACTGCCCGTGGGACTCACACCCAGGCTGTTTGACTCTGAAGCCCTGTCCTTTTACTCAACCTGTACCCACCCTGTGGATCTGCATGGCCCGGCTAAGATGGCCACTCGTGTTTGCTGAGCTCGACAGAGTCTGCAATATAGACACTGGGAACACGGACACTGAAGCCAGCTGCCTGGGTTTGAATTTTAGTTCTGTCATTGACTAGCTGTGTGGACTTGGACAGGTGATCTCTCTGTACCTAAGTTTCCTCGTCTGTAAGATGGGAATTAAATGTGCCTACTGCATACAACTGTTGTGAGAATTAAATATGCATATCAGTATTCGTAAGCACTAGAACAAGCCTGGCACATAGTAAGGTTCTGTAAATGTGGGCTAAAACCACGATGTTCTGCAGCTACAGCCGTGGGTCAGATGGCGGCTCTCCTCCGGAATCCTGCCCTCCTCCCTACCCAGCCTTCCTCCAAGACCAGCCTTGATCCCATTTGCTCAAGATCATTCTCCTGCATTCCTCGCCTTCTCTTCTCCTACCGCACACAGGCCGTCCACACCAGTCATGGGGGTTGGGGGGCACTGGCCTTCCCGTCTTGCCTTTAGCCATCTATTTCTATTTCCTTTTCTCACACATTTCTGTAATTATTTCCATTTATATAACACGTATAACATTATGTATAATTATGTACCAATTTGTACCTTTATAATAATATACAACATTATATTATGTAATAATATGTATAGTAATTTGTACACATTATTTCCACTTATATACTTATTTTATCAAGTCTTGGGTTCGTACTTGCTTCTCTTTCCTGCAGTACGTAGCCCAGAGCAGATAGTCCACAAATGAGGTTGACCTGAAGCCCAGCTTCCCATCCACAAAGCCAAATCAAAGTGAAGCCCAATCGTCCCCACTTCCCACTCAGTTTTAGAATGACTTATTTCACTCTTTTCTAGAATTTATTGAGTTCTCTGTTTCAAGAGGACATCTGGGGACACTACCCCCAACCCACCATTCAACACACCACCCAACCCCTGGGAGCTTCCCTTGGCCGCCCCCTCCCCCGCTGTGATCCTGCCTCCCTCCCCAGACTTCTCTCTCAGCTCATCTTCTTCTGTTTACTTTGTTGGCTTTTTTTTTTTCTGTCATGGAAGTTTTCCAATCCTCATTCACTCATTCAAAGAACGTTATGTCATTTCCCTGCTTAAAACTCTTCGCTATCTTTCTGTGAACCTCAGGACATATATGAACCTGCAAGGTGACCTTCTAATTTACAGCCAAACTGGGGACTCTCGAGGTGAAAGGGTGCTATTAATAACGATGCCAGCAGAGCAGGTGTCAGCCACAGCTGTCCCAGACATACTTCTAAAAGGCCCAGATGCTCTGGCTCCTGCCCGTCCTTCTGGCCCTTCCTGCCCCGCTCTTGCTCACACTGCATCCGTCCTCTTTTAGTTCCCTCAGGAAGTCCAGCTCTCTCTCAGGCCTCTCACCCTCTCTTCCCTCAGCCTCCTGTCCCAGCTCCTACACCTGGTCATTCGGGTCTCCCCATGGTCTTCCTGAACCTCCAGTTGCTAGCAGGTCCCTGTTCTTGACTCTCATAACCTCCTTCCCCTCGTTTTCTTCCCCATCATCTGCCCAGCTCACGTCTGTGCGTTTCTCTCTGTGCTGTCTGTGCTCAGGGCGTTCATGGCCCCAGGGCCACGTGTGTTCTGTTCACTTGTGAATACACTCCCTGCACGTGGCACAGGCACAGGGACGCTCAGGAAATGTTTGTGAAATGTTTGTATCCACCCGTCTAGCAGTCAATCAATCAAACATTTATTAAGAAGCTCCTACTGTATGCCAGGCTCTGCAGTAGACCCTGGAAATACCGAAACAATAAGGTAAGTTCAGTCTGGGATGATCAACAGACATACACACAGAGGAGTTCCAAAACAATGCAGAAGGGCCATACTTTGGAAAAGCACCAGGCTAGGAGCAGGGGGAGAGAGGACTTCACCTCCCAGGGTCGCACTAGAGGCCAGAGGCTCAGGGCTCAGTGGGCAGATTGAGTCCTCAAGGAAACAGAAAGTGGAGGTGACAGCATGTGCTAAGAGAAGGGGCATGATAGGAGATTTGATGAGGGAGGTAGTGGGAACATGTGGGGGCGGGGAACTAGACAGGTGATGGAGAGGTGACGGCAACACTCCTCCAGACAGGGAGCGAGGAAGTGCCTGGTCAGCTTCCTGCTCCGGGGATGACCTCACCCTGCGCGGTTGACAGGGGAGTCAGAGCAACTGTGTTATTCCTCTCCTCGGTCCTATCAGGCCCTCTCTGACCTGCGGCCAGATGGCCACCCTGTCCCAGGAGGCAGCTTTCCTTTCAGGTTCCCACTGGCCCAGATGCTGTCTCTCTTGAATCTGGGCGTGGCTACTCTCTGAGCCCCCCTGTGTTACACAGCTCCTGGGCAGGTCTCGGATGCAGACCCCGTCCTCTGGCTCACACGGTGGGAAGCAGCCTTGCTATCTTGTAAGGCTTGGGTTCAGGGACCCCATTCACTGGAAAGGTTTCTGTACGGCTCTGAGATGCTGTACGTGGGGCTGGAGAACCGCTCAGCCCACTGCCCCCAGTGAGAAGGCTGCGCCTCCTGCAGCTGTGACCCTGGTAGGGACCTCGGGGCAGGGGCTGGGGGTCCGCTGGCCTCTCTCCTGGGCCACCTTCTTAGAGGGGATTAGAGGAAGTAGAAAGAATGTGTGAAGTCTGGGGCCCATGGACTGCCGCCTGCGGGACCCCGGGGGCCCCCTTCCTCTCTCAGAGAATCCATTTCTACCCAGACAGAGACTGGCCAGGAGATGCTGGAGGGAAAGAGCCATCTGCAAGACAAAGACCTCCAGGGGAGGGCGGATCCATGCCACGGAGGAGAACTAATCCTCCTTTAGTGCAGGAGAGGCCCTTTCTCCTAAAAATCTGCGCTGTGGACCAGGGAGCACTGGTTAGCGGTGCGATGTGAGACCCGGGTGTCCCGGGAGCCTCTAGGCCTCTGTGCTGCTGGGGACGACCCAGCGTGTGCACCCAGGAACCAGACGGGGATGGCCTAACACGTCCCTCTTTGCAGGCGGAGGCTCTGTAACAGCAGTAACAACTCCCATTTTGCTAAGCACTCACGTTGGGCGCAGCAGGGCCGTTTGCAAATATCCTTTCTAATCCTGACAGCTGAGGCGCACGACTGGTAAATAGAAGGGTCAGAATAAAATCCAGTCCGTCTGGTCCACATGCCCCTCCACTGGGTGACACATCTCCCTCTCCCTGAGAAGGTCAGGGGACAGGCTGGAGACACTTTGGGGGCCTCACGAGGGGTCCCCACATTTGATGGACTGGGGACCTGGGCTCACGTGGCCACAGGTGCGTACCCCAACTCTGTCCACACATGCAGGAGGGTCTGATGGGATGAGCCTGGGGCTCCGTGTACAACCTCGGGCAAGTCTCCTGTCAAGTGCAAAATTCGGACAACAGCCGCTCACCTGTCTTGAGACTTACAGAGGGAACGGCTGAGTTTATGAGCTGGGTCCCCTCCTGCCCCAGGAGGGAGCTGCTCAAGCTTCAGTGAGCACAGAAATCACCTGGTGGGGCTTGTAAAATGCAGACTCCCAGGCCTCAGCCCTCTGAATCAGCGGGTCAGTGTGAAGCCAGGAATCTGCATTCCGCCCTCCCTTCCCAGTGACCCTGTTTCTGATGAGGGAGAACCGGTGGAGGAGTCCCAGCCGGCTGGTGGCAGTGCCTGCAGGGTGGGTCCCGGGGGTGGGAGGATGGGGAGGGCACAGTGGGACCCAAACCCGCAGCCCAGCTTCCCTAGAACGCTCTGCTTCGATCTCCTTTACATGTTGAGGTTTCAAGTAAGACTTCATTTGGAGGAGAATTACACGACTTAAACACTAAAATAAAAAGATCCCAGCGCACGGCTGCACGTGGAAACACTTCGGGTCAGTTGCAGGCACTCTTCAGACACAAGCGATTTCAGCCAGACCTCAGCCATCTGAAGCCCTCAGGGAGTGAGTCATTCTGGAAAGCCTAATTTTCCCAACAGCATTAAAACTTTTTATTAAATGTTAATCGTTTTGTGGGGAATATGTTACACTCTTCCTTGCCTTTTAAACCAGAGAATGAAGAATATAATTAAACTGTTGTTTGAAAACTCAGGACCACAAATTGGATATCGTGCAGCTATCCCAAAGGTTAGTCCTGCCAAGCTTGGCAGGGAAAGAAGATCCGTTCAGTTCCGCTCTCTGTCTCCCAACAGAGGCTGCGGTTTACACACCATCAGGTGAAGGCAGAACAGTGAAGTGGAAACAGGAGGGCACCAGAGATTTGGGAGCAAGGGCTCCAGGCCCCCTCTGCCACCTTTGAGCAAGTCCCTTGGTCTGGGCCTCACTTTCTTTACCTGTAAGGTCAGAGACCAGACAAAGCCATCTCCAGAGTGGGGGTCCAGTCTCTAAGGTGGGGGTTGTACCACTCAAGGGGCCAAGCAGGAGGGGACAGGAGAGCCAACACCCCTCTAGGGCACAGTCCAGCGCAGCATCGGCAGGCTGCTGACGTGAGGGTGAGGGCCCACTGCTATCACGTCTTCTAAGTTTTCAAGAAAATCTGAAAATCTGGATTTTTCTGTGCAATCTCTGGGTTTCTTTAACATTGGCACCTGTGATGATAAGGTGGGCTGGGTCACTCATTTTCCATCTGACTCTCCTTCTGGGAGGCCCCTTGTCCTTCAGAGACCAGAACGTGAAACTCTACGTCCCCCACATCTTTATAGTTGGGGTTTTGAAGGGGAACTAGGTTGTGTCAATAAGATTCAGTCATAGTTTTGAAAGGTCAAGCAAGGCAGAGGCTGTCTTCCAGGGCCCCGTCCAGGGCCCTCACTCTAAGGAAGTCTGGACCACAGGCCCAGCAGGATTCATCGGAGGGCATCCTTGGGCCTGCAGTCTCTTCTAGCTCCAACGTCTGTTAGACAGCAGAGAGCAGCTGCTGGCGTGGACAGCCTGGGGGGCTGACCGAAGGGGGAGAAACAGACAAATGGCCACCTACACTGCCAGGTCTCTCTCTTCCAAGGTCTCCCCACTCCCTCCTCCACTCCTGAGGGACCAACTCAGGGGAGAATACGAGGCTCCGGCCTTTTCGTCTGGATGCAGTGCTCGGCCTTCCCCACAAAGAGGATTCTGGACCCGCTAGTCTGTTTTCCAGAGGAGGGCAGAGACGGCGTTCTCGAGGAGGGTCCTGCCAGGGCGGGTGGCACGCAGAGCCCCCTGCTGCTTCCCTCCCTCTCCATCAGCAAGTTCCAAAGTGAGCAGCTGGGGCTTCTCAGAAGGGTTCAGGTTTCCAGCCCTGTGACTCTGGAGCTGCCCAAACTGGACTTTGTCTGCCTAAGTGGTGTGTGGGTGGAGGACTTAGGGACATTTTCGAGGCCCACCCATGTCACACAGGAATAGCTGTGATTTACCAGGGACCTACTGTGCGCTAGACGTCATTTCAAATCCTCACAACCACCTGAGGGGCAGGTAACGCTAGCGGTCCCCATTTGACAGATGAGGGGACTGAGGCTCGCAGAAGAGACTGGCTCCCCCAGGGTCCCACAGATGTAAGTGGCAGAGCCAGAGTTCAAAAGAAGCTCTCCCTTTTCGTTTTCCTCAACGAATGTGGGGAGGGCACAGGGGTGGAGGGCAGCTACACAGCAGACTCTTTCAAAGTTGCCCAGACGTCTGGGCAAGCCTGCCGGGGTTAGATAATGTGATCCTGCCTCCTCGAGGTCAGGTCGGTGGCTCAGCTGCCTCTCCTGCTTCTGGCCCTGACAGCTGATCATTTCCAGCAGTGGGCCTGGCCACGCTGGGACGGTGAGGAGCAGGTGAAAGCAGCGGCTCCGTTGTCGGGTCCTCTTACCCCTCAGGGCTGTGGCACGTGGGGCTGGGCCGCAGCCTCGCGTCCCTGTCACTAGAACAGAGCACTCGCCGCTCTCCTCCACAGCGGGGCACCTGCTGAACCTCCTACACCTGTGGCCTCCCTTCCCAGAAACTACTCCCCCACCCCACCCCGGGCTCCTACCCCTTATCATTTAGCCCTCCAGGACTGGGCGTGAGAAATCCCTCCCAGTTACACTTTGGAAGGTGGTGCTGAGGACGCCACAGTTACCTTGATGAGAACAACTTGATCATTCTGAAACCTTTCCTTTAATAGTAATAATAACTGTATATGTATGCATACATATATATTTCCTTTTAAACCTTCTAGCAACCGTTTTCCAATTCAGGACAATTTCAACTATTTTTTAAATGCAAAAAGAAATATTAACGTACCTCCCCCAATAAAAACAACTGCCACTGAGACCTTCCTCCCACCACCTCTGCTGAGGATTCTGCGCCCCAGACACCTCACACCTTCTCTCAGGAGCAGGTACCCCACACTCTGTCATGCCAATTAGCTTAACAACAGGTTTTTCTCTCCCCTCCTGAAAATGGACATTTCCCTCTTCTGAGCGTGTGTGTTGTTAGAGGAGGGGGTCTCGGCGGGAGCTACTCCAGCCCCTGGTGACTTTGAGTGGCAGCAACATTCTCTGCTGAGAGTGAAGAGTCCCCGCATGGCCAGGCCACCTGCCGCCACTGCTTCCCTCACGAGCTCAACAGCACAGAGTCCGGATTAAAAAAAAAAAAAAGTGTTAATTCTAGTGGCTCCATAGTAATTAATTTGCATATCCCTTTCCATCCCTTGTATGTTGCTTGACCTAGAAAACAAATTACTTTGTGAAACTCTAGGACCTTTTCTTTAAGAGTATTTCTTATCTTATTCACTTAAAATGCGTTTTTCCCTTCCAAGCCTGGCTCACTCCTACCCATGCATTGGAGTTCTGGTCAGATATTGCCTCCTCTGGAAAGCCCTCCCTGACCGCTGGGGATGGGTTGTGTCCCTTCCTGCCCTGCCTTGTGGTTGGGTAGCACAGGGGCTTGTTGAGAAAAGCCAAACAATGTAATTAGAGTGGAAGTATCTCCATATAAAATTCAAGAAGCATCAATAAAACAAGAAAAGTAACTTCTGATTTTAGGGGAAGCTATAGTTCGTAAGGATGAGCATCAGAACCTCAAGGCCTTTTAAATGTTTTATTATACTAACAGTTGCAGCTCCCTTTCTAAAACGTGGCATTCTGATAACCTATCAGGAACCATATTGAAAAATGTTACTTGCCCAAGGGACCACAAATAAATACATGCTTAAATGAAACTAAAGAAATTTAATTAAGTGTACGAACAGTTGTACTAAATGATTTCTCCAGGAAGCCAATGGGAAATTATACCTAACAAATAGCTACAGAATAAGGTCTGTTGTTGAGAGGTTATTAACCTAATCAGATAATCAAATTTCACCACCAACTGTAGCCAGCTGATTTGTCCATGCCAAAATAAAACCATTGTTAACCCTTCTTAATGAAATCAGAATGGGGAGGAGGGGGGCGGCTGGTTTCAGAACAATATCTTTCTTTAAAAACAAGGCTTACAAAAATTTTTTTCTTCTCCTAACTCCAAAAACAAGACTTTACCATTGTTCAGTAAAGAACTGAAACTATCCAACTTAAAAAAAAATAAAATGAAATTGGAAATGAAATTCATGGATGTTTTCTCTTCACAAAAGTCATTGACAAAGGGGGAAATAAACAAATAGGTTTTGCTCTCAAAATTTGGTGAAGCAAATTTGTTCCAAGGCTGAGATGTTCTTTGCCAGTTTTAAACCCAAGGTGCATTTTTATAGCCAGGAGCTAAAGCCCGGATACACAGCGATTCACAGAATAATGGAAATGCTGACACAACCTTCACTTCGGCAGCAGGAATGGTGCCGCTGTAATTTATGGAGAACACATTTTGGTTTTGTCAGGTTTTTAAACATAGACTGTTATAAATTTGAAGGAGGACTGTCTTGTTAAAGCTTCAAATGGCATGTGTTAGGGTTGGTTATGCATCATGTCCTGTATTTGGAATGGCATTTATAGAACACAGTTTATCCCCATGGGAAAAGAGGACATGGACTCCCGTTTTATTTTTAAAACAATATTCTCTGATGAAAAGCACCATGGTCATCACCAACACGGTCATAACCGGGAGGAGATCCTGGTGCAGGCGTCCATCCCAGACAGAGCTCCTTTCCTTCCTGTCTTCGCTGACGCTCTCATTATTTGACAAGTATCTGTTGAGGATATTCAGCGTCACGTCTTGTCTCAGGCAATCTCAGATGATTATGATGCCATCTCTGCCCTCTAGGATCTTATATTTTGTACAAAGAAAGATTTTTTTAGAAAACTGTGTGTATGTGTGCGTGTGTAGGTATTATATGTGTGTGTATAGATTTTATATATGTGAGTGTGCATATACATTTTATATATGTTTGCGTGTGTGTGTGTGTGTGTGGCTTTCAAACCACGAATCCTGAAGCCAAGCAGAGAGAAGTCTTACTGACAGCTCCCGCTGCACAGAGGGACCCAGCAACAGGCGCTGAGCCCACCGCCGTGGGAGTTATTGGGTGGTTGGGTGAGGAGGGCGAAGTGGTGAGCACAGATTCCATTCTCTGGAGCTCTGGAACTGATTTCTTTAGAGGAAGGAGTAGATTAGTCTCTCACCCTATGATGCTTTTGCCTTATTTATGGCAGCCTTTGTATGGAGTAGTAATTTTGGGGATTCTCTCTAAAAGGAGTTGTTCAGCGAATTGTCGTTATTACAAAATTCTGAATGGGTAGAAATTGTGATGAGTGTAGGGATAAAGAGAGCAGACTCATCTGTCCAATCCATTGCTTTCTAAAGGCACGACCTTGAAGCCTCAGGATTTGTCCTCTGTGAAATGCAGATCAGCCGAAGGCATCACTATTACCAGTAGGGATGTCACAAGGGTCTCAGCTAGGACCGGCAGGGAGCAAGGTCCAGGGCTGAATTCATCAGTTAGGGGAGTGTGAGGAAGGGGAGGGAGGGGGAGAGAGAGCAGCACCAAAACTCGGCAGAAAGATGCCTTGACCATGACAGGAACTGTGATGCGTCTTCTAGTGAGTATCACGCCACCAATGTGATATGTAACCACCATTTATGTAACGACTATAAGAATGGCCAACACTCACTGCACACTCACTATACTATGTGTTCTTTTTCCGTTATTCCATTTGAGTGTCACACAATCCTTTGTTAGATGAAGAAACTGAGCCTTAAGAGTTGGACAACCTGCCAAGATGGGGTGACCATCAATTCTGGGACTGTCTCACTTTGTGCCTGATGTCCTGAGTTGATTTATGAACAGTGCCCCCTTTCACTCCCACATGTGTTCCCATTTGGTGATGAGTTACATGGTTACCCAGGGTCACACAGCTAGCAGGTGGCAGAATCAGTGTTGGACTCCTGCAGTCTGACTCCAAACCCACACTCTTAACCACTATGCTATAAATATGTCATTACAAAATTTTGGGGGGAAGAAAAGGAGAGTGCAAAATTGTGTGTGCAGATTATCATAATTGTTTTTAAAGCATTCTGTGCATAGAAAAAACTCTGGAAGGAAATGCATGAGTGATTAGCTATGGATGGTGGGAATATAATAGATTTTTAAAATAGTCCTTTCTACTTTACGAGTTTTCTAAATTTTCTTCAATTAGAATGTATGACTTTTATAATGAAAATAATATGTTTTAAAATGCAGGCATAAAAAATATCTCAAGTAGTATTTCATGAATAAGTATTACTTGATATTTTAGATGCTATCAAAAATTAAGTACGATGAAGCCAAAAAGAAATGAAGAGGGAGAGGGAGGAGGAGGAAAAGAAGGAGAAAGGAAAGGAGAAGGCCCTGGGACTGAGTCATAGAACAAGAGCTGGGAATCTGTCATCACCCTTCCTGGCCATGACACAGCCCTGACCTTGCTTCCTCAGAAGCCCCCAGAGTGTAAATCTAAGGGAGGACAGAGCATAATGGTTACAAACACGTGTTTTACAGCCATATAAAACATTTGAGGGTCAATTGGAGAGATTTTAATGAGGACTGGATATTAGATGATATTATAGAATTACTGTCACTTTTAAAAAATTTTTTTAGCTAGGATGAGTGTATTGTTCTTGTGAATTATGTGAAAGAATGTCCTTCCTCATGGGAAACACACGCTGAAATATTTAGGCATGAGTGTCATCATCATCTCCACAACTGACACGCAAATGATTCAGGGAAAGAAAAGGTAAGTTTGTGTGTGTGTGCATGTGTGTGTACGTGTGTGTGTGTAAAGAGAAAGAGTAAATGTGGCAGAATGTTAACAACTGCTTCACCTCCTTGGAGGAGAGCTGGATGCTCATCATACTTTACCTTGACATTTTTTTGTATGTTTGGAATTTTTCAAAATAAAAGTTGGGATGGAGTTTTAAAAAGTCCTTCTGAAATAATAAAACAAGATAAAAATGCATGTATTAAAATAGTAATTAACAAATCCAGGTTTTAGAGCTAGAGATTTCAATTCCAGTTTTACAGCTCAAATGCTCTATAACCCTGGGCAAGGCTTTCTAAGCCTCAGTTTCTTCATCTGTAAAGTGGTGGTGATGATAATTCCAACCTCACAGGGTTTTGTACAGGATTAAAAGATTATGTCTGTAAAGCATCTATCACTAGGCCTGTCCACAGTTCATCTGAGTAAAAAATAATCTAATCAAGTGACACAAATAGAAGCCTCATGAAGAGCTGCGGGGCTTTGAGGAATTCAAGACAAAGGAAGAGTTTCCCTCTATAGCCACGTTTTCCATGTAAATACAACGGAGCTGGATGTTATACGAAAACTCCGAAGTTTGAACAAGGTGCAATCGTGGAATCAAGTGGTCTAACGATCTTTGTGGGCTCTAACCAAGTCTACTCAACCACAAGTGGTGTCTCTTGTATTTGTGCTTGTCTGTGTGTTTTATTCTAGCCTATTTCCCTACCTCCGACCTCAGGCTCCAGTGGAGGGCAAAGGAGCTCAGGTTCCACCCACGCAGCTGGCTCTGCTGGTGCCCCACGGTGGTCAGAGTGCTCGCAAATGGAGGATGAACTTGGACGCTTTATATCGGTATCCTAACAAAACAAAACAACAAGATACAAGTTAAATAGTACTAGTAATGATGATTATAATACTAAAAAACAAATCTTCAGTATTTTACCCAAGCACACATTTATTGAGTGCTTATTCTATAAGCCTATAAGTGCTGAAGATGCAGAAATGAATAAGACCAAGTCCCTGCTCATAATTTGGTGGTGGTGGGGATTGACATGTACAGGACTTATGATAATGATATATTTGCACAGCACTTTACAGTTTACAGACCGTTTTCCCTATATTGCTTCTCTCAGCTAACCATCCAGAGGTAGCATCCATGGTAGGAAAGTAAGCGTCTTCTCATTGAATTCTGGTATTTTATCTGTACAGAGCGGTACCATGACATGCATAGTGGGTGGAGAAAGCCTGGTTCTGGTCTCACTGCATCATCCGTATCTTGACATACCAATGCCTCCACCTGTATTTAACCGAAGACGTGAGACCCACGTCTTATTCAGCTTTGTATCCTAATTCCCTGCAAGGAGCCTAGACGGTAGTAGCTACTCAGTTAATGCTTGTGGAAGGCAAGAAGGCAGGGAGAGAGGAAAGGAGGGCGAAGAAGAGGGAGGGAGGGAGGAAAAAAAGAAAGGAAGGAAGGAAAGAGACTCAATCAAATTCCAAGAATTTATCCAGCCCCTACCACGCCCCTAACAGGAAATGCAAAAGAAGCCGTAGAGACTGAGTCCCTGTCCACAAAGACTTTTAGGCTAATGTCAGTAAAATAACTCAAAGACAATAAGTAAAACTTCTAAGTAAGGAAAAAACCTAAAGAAAACTGATTGCCCCAGGGTGCACTCTTTATGACAAACCAAAGAAAAGTTGTAATTACAAGAAAATACAACTTATTTGCAATTTAATTTATTGCAAGTTCATGAGAGTGACTTCTCTTTTGATCTGTAACGTTGCCAAATTAAACTAAGGTTCAGCTGGCAAAGTTTGCACCAAATAAAACTTCCAATGAAAAATCTCAGTGAACTGCAAACCCCCTTTAAACAGGAGCTCCAATGTCAGCATCACAGTCTCACTTACGTGTTCCACAGCCGTCTCTCTTCATTACGAATAATAAACTAGCATCTCTTTTAAACACACAGGTATTGAGTTATATATGCATAAATTAACCATAACTCAAGTAAAGAAGAAAAATCTATTTAAATCTGCATTAATCTTTTATTGGCTTTTCCACTTGTCATAAACAGTTTGTAACCAGATATATATCATCATACTAAACATCATGTAAAGCCTCTCACTCAATAATCCAATTGATATCCAGGTAATATATCCAGTGGCAACAGTTCTCAAATGGGCCATTTTATAACCTAGGCAAAGGGTAATCATCCTTAGCTTCTTAACCCGACTCCTGCAGCTTACTAGCGACTGCCCAACACCATCCGGTTTTACGGTTAGTTAATTGTTCTTTACTAACACTAATGCACCCCAGAACCGGGACCTCAGACAATGTGCTGAAAGAGATGTCTCTTTTCTTTTATTGTTGCTGGACTTCTTTTTCCCACACTTAAAAAAATGTTGTTTATAGCATTCCTGCTGAATACTTAAATTTTATCTGTCCTTTACTAAGTGTTTATTTATCTATGCCCTTCCCTTAATTTTCAAATGGATTAAGATATAGCCTTTGAAATATATAATCTGTACAATGTAAGCAAATTTACTAAATAAATTAGGAATTAAGGAGAAAGTAGGAGTAAAAGCACGAGAGCCTCCCGTGAACTTAGTGCCCTCCATGATCCCCAGGAACTCCCAAACGTTTACTGAAATTAAACCACAGAGGTGGCTCTGAACTTTCCAGCAACCAATACAACCAGGGAAATATAATTCATTCATTCGTCCACTTATACGACAAATATTTATTTCACACATTAGATGAAAAGCATTTTGTTGGACACTGATCATACAGCATAGGATAAAAAGAGACTCGGTTTTTCCCCCCGGAGAACTTACCATCCAGCTACACAAATTTTAACAGTTAGACAAAGAGTTAGAAATTATGGAATGTCAATAAAGGAAAATAGTGTTCCAAGAGAGCCAGTATTAGGGAGGATCAAACTCTAGATTGGGGGAGGTGAGAGTTGACGTGAGACATCCCTGACTGGCCTTCTGGTTTCTATTGCCCCTTCTTTCTTGATAATAGAACCTCAATCTTTAGCTTGGCACACTGCTGCCCCAACAAAAATTACATTTTCCAGCTTCCCTTGTGCTGGAGATGACCGTGTGACTAAGTCCTGTCCAATAAAATGTGAATGGAAATACCGTGTGGGCTTCTGGAAACTGCTCAGGGACAGCTGCATCAGCGGGAGGAGCATCCTCTGGCATCCCCGCTTCCTCCTCCTGGTGGCAGACGACGGCTGAGCCTTCAGCGGCCATTTTGGACTGTAAAGTGATCTCAAAGATGAAAGGCAAGGCCCGAAGATGGCAGAGAAGAAACATGAAAACCCAGATGACACTCTGGAGATGCCAGATGAACCCTGGGTCCCTATCCAGTCTTCTACGTAAGAGAGATGTAAGTGTCTCCTGTTTAATCCACTGTTCTCTGAGTTTCACTGTTGTATGCAGTTTAACATAAACCCAGTTGATTCCATAGTGAAGAGACGGTCAGGCAAGGATTGAGAAAGGAGGATTTCAGGAAGCAGCCATGAAGCTGGAAAGGCCTTGGTTTACTTCAGGGACTGAAGGAAGATCGGTGTGGATGAGGCCTACCTGGTGGCCAACCAGATGTGCGTGATGAGGCTGAAGAGACAGGCAAGGGTGGGTCATTCCAGCTGGGGGTTAGAGTTTATTCTAAGAGCCACAAGAAGCAGTTGGTTGTGAGCTCAGTGGTGTCCAAACCTTTTTGTTGGCCACTGAATCCTTTCTTCAGGTAAAATCTTATGCAGTCACCAAATACAGAACACAGGTGAAAGCAGAGCTGCCCTGGCCAGAGGCTGGAATCCAGCCCTCAGAGCCCATTCCTCCTCTCCCTTTGCTCTCACCCCCAACCTCACAGCAGCCCCCAAAGCAGCCCAGAAGACCCTTGGCTCTGGAGAACACCGTGTGAAAACATGGGATTATACGACTCACAGTCCTCAAGGCAAACCAGGCCCTCAGGAGAAACACACATCTTCCTAGTCCTGAGACCACAGAGAAATCTCTCCTGCGGGTCTTCACAGAGAGAAGTCTGTAACGGCTTATTGGCCAAGCCTTCATGCAAAGACACAATTCAGAGAAAGCCATCTGAAGCGTTGGGGAGAGGGTAGCAGGTCAGAACAACATATAACAACGCAGCCCAGACACTTAGCCCTCCTGTGGGTGGGCTGGCCTAACCCAAGACAGCCTAGGCCCAGCCCTGGGGTGCCTTTTCTCTCTCCCCACCCAATTGGCCTCCATCAAGCTCCGTCTCAGCTGCAGTAAGGACAGCTGCCGGGGAGCCCCCTCCGGCGCTGTCAGCAGGGTCTTCTCACAGGGGCGGGCACCTCCCCCCAAAGATTTCCATCGCACACTTGTTTGGCCTGCAAATAAATTGGCAACGCAGCTGAATTTAATCTTTTGATTCCCCCTTGAGAACCAATTTCTCCAAGCCATTCCCACGTAGACAAAAAGATTTTGTCTCGCTAAACCTGTTTATTGACCACAACTGTCGCCTCTGCTCTGACCGCTGACCTTATCTGAATATTCAAATCTATTACAGATCGCAAGTTCAAATGATTTCGGTGCCCTCTGGAAGTCCTGTTTTCATAGTGAACTGATTACGAATGACAATATTATAAGGGCTTTAATTGAGATTCTGCAAACAATTTGCACCCTGGATTTACCAACATAATATATTCAGAAGCATGAATGCTGCTGACACTTTTTTTTTTTTTTTTTAAGGAAAAGTTGGCCGTGTGTGTAAATGCTGCCCTTTTCCTTAGCCAACATACTTCCACCCTCACCACATCTTAGCGATCCTTAACAGGAATCTTCGCACAGTTCTGCACTGCAGAGAAAACCTGCATTCTGATGCAAACCACAACTGTGGGGCTCTGGACCTTCCTCACCGTCCCCCCTGGAATGGAAGTAAGAGAGTCGACAAAATAGGTCCCAGTCCTCACATTCGTGCTGCCTCAGGCCAGCCACTTCATTCCCCTTTATCTTATCCTTCTCGGCTATCGAGGGAGATAAAATAATTCTACACCCAACTTACAAAATTGATGTTTGGATAGAATTAATTGATGCTGAGAGTTTAAAAAGTCAAAAGGAATAGTTACATATGTAAGCTGTTTTTATTAAACAGATGCGTTTTTTTTAACGATGAGAATATTTTATTTTTATTTGTCTGTTTATTTTTGCAGGGAAGATTCACCCTAAGCCACCATCTGTTGCCAATCTTCCTCCTTTTTATTTCTTTTCCAGTCCTCCACCCCCCAAAGCCCCAGTACACAGTTGTGTATAGTTATAAGTTCTTCTGTTTCTTCTGTGTGAGCCGCCGCCACAGCATGGCTACTGAGAGATGAGTGGTGTGGTTCCACGACCAGGAACCGAACCTGGGCCGCCAAAGTGGAGTGCGCTGAACTTGAGCCGCTAGGCCATCAGGGCTGACTCCAGACTCATTTTTTAAATAATGTAAGTACATCCGAGTCAAATGTTAATAGTAGTAAGACCTAGCATGTATCGAGCATTACACGCGCCAGGCCTGTCTAAGAGCCTCACATGCATTATCTTGCTGAATCTACAGAAAACCCAGGGAGGTGAGTGCCGTGAGCAAGCCCATTCACAGATAAGGAAAACCAAGGTTTGCAGGACTAGGCAGACTTGCCTGAGTTCATACAGCAGGAAACTAAAACTCATCACTACCATACTCTATAGAATTTGCAGTGTAGATACTTGCATATTTCATTGGATTTTCAGCCTCACCCTTAAAAATATCATGAGAGAAGCAGTGATGTGGGCAGCTAGTCACCAACTATCTCCTAAATGGGTTCAATGCCTGGGTTTACTGGCTCTACAGAAACAGCCGTGGTTTTCCCATCTGCTCAGGGGGAAGGAGCTTCCTTATTTGTAAAGAACTGTGTCCTTGTCTGAGGAGCACCAGTCAGGGAGAACCTGTGCATTTGACCATCCTTCCTCTCGTCTTTGGCAGCTAATGCAAGCTGGAAAGCTAGCTAACAATGGTTAAAGGAACCTCGCACCTCACGCTTGTATTAACGTAGTAGGCAATAGAGAGGGGAAGGTCTTTTTTTCCACATGTGCTGCAAGGGACTCGTAGTTCCAACCGGGAGAAGGAAGTTTTTCCTCTGTTCTCCACTCTGCTAAGATGAAGTGCCCCTGTTCCAAATCAACTGGTGCAGTACAGCCCTTCTGAAAGAAAGGGCCTGTCCGAGCAATGACATTTTAGACTTTCAAAGTTGGAAACTCACTGTGGGTAATTTACAGCTTAAATTTACAGAAGGCCCTTCCAAGGCAGCCTATTTAATCAAAGTTAACTGGTGAAAATTATGAAGGCCCTTAATTGCGCTCTCCTATGGTGGGCTTTCAAAACAGCAGTGCAAGCCACAGAAAACAACAGAATGAATAAACTACGCTTTTCTCTAGTTCCATTTTCAAATACGACGTCTGGAATGAAGAGTTTAGATCTCTAGGTGGTGATCTTCATGCATAGTGTAGTGTTTGTCCTGAATTTCATTGCTTTGAAAAAAAGATATGAAAAGTCTTGATTTAGTTGGCATTTAATGTGATTTTTATATAACTTCTGTGATATAATCAGTCGCAATGGGAATCAGTGGGGAAACTTAAAGAGCAGTAAAACCTTCAGCTATTGTTCTTTCTGTGCTCCGATTGGCTTGCTGGGTACACAAAGCTGAAAATCCCAGTTCACACCCACCTACTCTATTTGTAGACACCCCTCATGATTGAGTGCGTCCAGCGCCATCCCCTCTCCCAGCCAGGCAGCCAGTCAGAACGCGGGGAAGACAATAGGTACGTGGGAACAGCAACAAAGAATGTGTTGCTGTAAATCACGCTCCGTTTCTGCATAGCTGGGAATAGCAATGCACAAGTGATAGGCAAGTATGTTAACGTCTCCAGCTATCCATAAATGGAAATCATGCACAACAACACACCCTTGATTGTTATTCCAAGATGGCTTTTTTAGGATTAGATTCTTTATTTTTTAAAAAAGCAAAATGCATATTTTACTATTATTTAAAAGCAGTTTTTCTGTCTTCTGCTGGGTCCATAATCATTTCTTTCCAGCAGATAAACGCATTGTCTTTCCCACACGCTGATTGACCAGCAATGTGTTTAGAACTCAAGTATTAAAATTCTGGAGGCCTTAATGATATCAGAAAGAAGGTATCGTATAAATGACCAGGGACTTCCCTACACCTAGTCAATTTGAATTAGGAAAATTATTAGAACTGTGTGGAAATGTAAAATGAAATACGCTAGCAACACATTACATTTACATGTTTTAAATATGCTTAACCATGCATTTAATTTAGATTTAATGAAATAGTTATTATATGCAACCAAAACATCAGTGTTATTAAAAACAAATTTATGGAAGATTAACAGCTGTGTTATATATCTATACCCACCTATGCAGAGTCTTTCATTCTCAATAATGTGTTTTTCATCATTAACTTCTATTTATTAAATGCACAATAATTGAGTAATTCTACAGAGCGAGATTGATTAGGGTGCTCCTTGGAGTTTGGATAAATGCCGATTCATAATCTAAACTAGGAAATTGGCTCTGGAATCTATGCTATCCCAACTCTTTGCATATTTATTCCATTTTTTAAGATTCATAGTCAGTCGGTAGGAGGCTAACAGAACCACAATGTGTATCTATGGGATGTCTCTGCCATTGTTATCAACGATCAGAAAAGATAGCTACATTTAGCAAAGGTTAAAATATGTTTTTCACTGAGTTTTCTTTTTCTTTCTCTCCATTTTTCTGTAGGAAGAGTAATTTGAAAAGGCTATAGTGGAGGAAAAGCAATGAAGAACAAATCGCTGTACATGAAGTTTCGTTTTTGAATAGCTGGGAAGATTAATTCACTTGCCTGCAACTGGTTCATTACTACCCCCAGCTACCCAAAAATGAAATATCACGCGTGGTACCGTCTTTGCCCCACAGGTCGTAACACTGTAGTGATCACAGCGCGGCTGGGCTCGATTACGGAAAACAAGGCCCCAGCCAATGCTCTCAAACGCCCCCTGCCTGCCGAGGAGCTATCCGAGGGCTGTAATTGTGTTTACCTACTACCAGGCCCTTACTTCATTCCTTTGGACGTGTGGGATGTTATAAAAGGAGACAAAATTTTGGAAGGTTCTGGAAACTCTTTCCAGTGAATGCTGTGTTTAGGGAGACCTTCCTCCTGCCTTCTTGGAGCGAATCATTTATGCTTTCCTTCCTTCGCCTAAATTTTATGGCATATTCTCAAAGCCCTCACCAATGGAAGAGGCAGAGAAAGCAATAAGGAAAACAATAGCCTTCTGCCTGAGACTGGGAGCACTGTCCTTCCAGGCGCCACAGGCCTCTGTCACTTTGTCTGTCTTAGGACGGCTCAGGAACATGTTTGTGGGCTGGAGCTCTTTGCCTCCATCATTCTGTGCCACCTGGCTTCTCAGCGGCTCCTTTTTGGGACACTGCAGCTTCTCAGTTACAATAATAATTGTTACCACTGGGTGAACATTAACACTTGCCAGACACTGACACGATCTTACGTAACGTCCACACAATATGGACTGTCACCCATGATCGCGACGAGACCTCAGACTTAGTGAGCAATTTTCATGTTCACTTTTGTTCTCTGAATCCACAGGTTCCTACCAACCATATTTGGTACTATTATCAACCCCATTGTAAAGATGAGGAAACTAAAGCCCAGAATGGCTCGATGAATTTCCCAAGATCACAAGTTAGTACACAGGAGAGCCAGGCTTTCTGGCTCCTGAGACTATATACTGCCATACCAGGAGCTGTTATTCTTGTTTTAAAATGAGGAACAAAGGCTCAGAGAGGTTGGAAAACTCACTCAGAGTCACACAGTGACTTGGACAGTGTTAACGCTGGAATTTAAGCCCAAGTATGCCTGATTCCAAATCTGAGCATTTAACCCATGCAGCACACACACCGTGCTTCTCCCGGTCCCCAGTCACAGGGGGAAATTCCGTTTGAGTGTATCTGCTTATACGTCCATCTCCCTGAGGGCTAGGAATAGATCTGAACCTCCAGCAACCTGCACAGAATAGGTGCCTGGCCCTTAGCAGTCTTTCAGTAAACATTTAGGGAGCCGACATAATCAAGGCCATCCTGACACCCATCCCCCTTGAGAGGCAGAGCTAGTTGCTCCTCTCCACATACATACTGTTTGCATCGGCTTGCCTTTGTTGCTTTGTGCTGGTACATTCTACACCACACTCTAACTGTATGCGGTAAGTAAATGCGGTGTAGGCTCAGCCGCCAGAAGGTCAGTTCCTCCTGGAATCCTCATTGACTAGGGCTGGGCCTGCATATACGAGGCACTTGTGGGAGAGACCACAAGTTGTCTACCCCAATCTCCTTCCTCTTCTTCCTGGACACGGGCTTCCTCTACATTCCCCAGCCTCACTTGCCGTTGGGTACCGCCATCTGGCTGAGCGGTAGCCAGTGGGATGTGAGCAGAAGTGACATGTGTTATTTCTGGACCAAGCCATTAAGAAATGGCTTATGTCCCCATCCTCACTCTCTTTCTTATTCTGCCAACCAGACGCAGACAACGACAATGCTCTAGAGGAGGTGAAGCCACAAATGGAAGAGGTCTGGGTCCCTGAATGACTACATGGAAGAGAGCTGCCTGCTGACCAGGAATACTGTGGACTGTTACATCAATGAGAAATAAATTCACATTCTGTTTGAGCTATTTGGGTCTATTTGTTACAGGAGCTAGGAAAATCTATAGCTTTCTCTCCTCCGGGACTTCATGAGAACAACACCATCATTAAGCCAGGGTCTACTGTACCTGCCTAAAGTAACGCAGGGCAAGAATCAACTTCACTTTCCCTTTGAGAAAATTTAGTTTCCAACAGGTGGATGTTTGTCCAATGTACTGTAGCTGCCTGGTGGCAGAGCCTAGCCCAGGCCTCCTCACGCTGAGCTGTATCAATAAGGCAGCAAACAGCTGATGGCTAAAAGTTTTTTTAAAAAACCTAAAGTGACTTTCACTTTGGGGCCAATTTTTACATTCCTCTTATGTGAACAGACTCAGGTCAGAGCTCAACCGACTGCCTACTTCCTCGGACCCGCGTTTTGGAACATCTTGGCACGGAGTACAAAAGTGTAAATGTTACACGCCAGGGAAGGTCCTTCTCCACACTGCATCCAGAACAAGAACATGCAGCTCATATGTGGTTCTGCACATAAATTTTATTTTTAAAATAACTTTACATTTTATGCAAAAGAAACGTGCTTATTATAGAAACTTTAGAAAATAAAAATGAGTCAAAAAAATTAAAGTCACTCAAATACATATGACACATATTTTACCAAAACAGAGAGTCATTGACTGTTCTTCTACAGCGTCCCTTTTAATAGCTGCATGGTATCGTGTCACGTGCATGTACATCAGTATTGTTGACTGGGCCTCACATGGGTCAGCTGTCAACACAACAGGACCACAGTCCAGGGCCAGGTGATCAAACCAGCAGACATGGCAGTTTTGCTTCTTCATCGGTTCATTCACTTAAACATTTTTGGGTTCCCTTTCTGTGCCAACCGCAGTGCCAGGTGCTGGAGAGCCCACAAGCAGAGAGATGAGCAAAGCCCCTCCCGGTTTGGGCAGCTACCATGAACCACTGTTGCCCTACTCTGCCCTCCTCATCCCTCTCTCAACACGGCCAACATCCCACCGGCAATGGAGAAGAGCCCAGGGGAAAGAGGGGCGTCACATACTCATGCTGAGTAACTGAAGCCCAATGAAGCCTACTACACGCGCGAGGTCGCATGATCTATGCACGGTTTGTCCTTCCCTCACTGCCCTGTCCCTGGCTTGCCTGTGGCTAAACCATGCTGCCGACTCCCTTGACCTTGAGCTTGGCTGTGCGACTTGCTCTGAACAGTGGCGTGTGGGATGAAGGGACAGCGTTCCAGTCCCACCAGCGACTAAAGCGGCACTGCGTGTTTCTCCGTGAAGACACGGGCATCCTCTCCAGTGCCGCTGCCCGACACCATCAGAAGGGCATGCCTTCACACGTGGCTGCTGCCGCTTCAGCCTGGGTCCCAACATGAGGGACACACGGAGCTCCCTGAAGCTAACCTGTAGCTTAAGGCAGAGCTCGCTGAGGGATCACAGACCCACAGGCAAGAAATAAACGTTTGCTATTATAAGCCACTGAGATTTGGGGGCTGTTTGTTATACCACATTATCATAGCAATAGCTGACTAATCCAGAGCAATGAAAATAAAGTACTCGACTGTGAAGGTCTAACTGAAATGTCACGTCCTCCAGGAAGTGTTCATGATACTCCCTCACCATCTTTTTGCCTCACCAGTCAGCATCAGTCTCTCCTTTGTGCTTCCTTAGTAGTTTGCTTGTGCCTCTATGACAGCTGACATTTACCACATAGCTGCCTTTTATATGTGTTTAGTGTGTGTGTCTGGAATTCCTCCTGGAATATAAGCTGTTTGTTGCTGTTGTTTTTTGAGGGAAGGATCCTTTCACGGTGTCTCTAGACTACCTACTGCCTGGCATGTAGTAGATGCTCAGAAATATTTAATTGAATGAATTAGAAGGTCTTCAGGAGCACTGTGGAAGGTACTGAACAACGGCACACTCTCCGAACCATTGGGCTGCACTACTGTGCACAAACGCAAGTACAGATATGGCATTCTACTTTCAGAAGGTGCAAGAAAGAATAAGCAGACATCTAAACCAGGACAATTTATAGAGGACATGGCAGCCCATCCTCTAAAGAGACTGCCGAATAGTCAAGAGACCTGAATTCTAGTTCTGATTTGGATACTGGCCAGCTGTGTTACCTTGGGCCTCATTTTTCCACATCAAAGGAAAAACAATGAAAATTTTACTCATAACGTTGTTATAAAGATCCAGAAAGATGTACATACATGGCAGAAAAATATCAAAACCCACCCAAGTCCACATTAAGCCTAGCAAATCAGCTTGGTGTCTTTTTTACAGGAAGAGAGCCCACATTCCATACATCTCCAGGAAGCCAAAAGAGGACTCATCCGATGACCACATGAGCTCACGCTGAACCATCGGAGGGGTTGCTAACTTAGGGTGATCACTGTTTTGCAGTGACTTTTCACAGGTGCCTGTTTTTCATCTGGAAAACAAAAACTAAATATTTTAAATGTTTGATTGCCAGGGACCATATTAAAGTTGGGATTTATTTTTACTTATTTTATCTGCCAGGCAAAGTTCATTCCTCCTCTCGATTCCCCAGGACTCAGTTTACATCTTTTTACAACTGAATTATTTACAGATCTGTATCCCACACCAGGCTGTATGCTCCTGAGCGCTGGGCCCAGGTGTGAGGCTTCCACGATATGCTAGAATGGGAAGTATACGGTACATTTTAGAAAGACTTTAACAAAGCAATTAGCATTTTTAAGTGTTAGAACTCAAAACAAGCTCAAATTTTCTGCAAAGGTTGTGTATGTTCATAATACCTCATTTATCAATGATGCCAATTAATTGAGAGACTATTGTGTCTTTTGTACATTCTATGCAAGAAACATATATGTATCTGGCATGTACTAAAACGTATTTCATTCTCCTGAGTCTCTTTTATAGAGAAAATTATGCATGATCTTGCATTTTCTTTCTTGCTTTTCTTGCTCCAGGTCCTGAGGATGAAGGTGACTCACAGAACACAAAGGAAAGAGCACAGATTTTGGCGTCTGACCCCTCACGTTCAAATCTACACCCTGCCTTTTATAGGTCTTGTGATCCTGGGCATGATTCTTGACTTTTTTTCAACTTTAGTTTCCTTATCAATAAAACGAGGACTATATTACCTCCTTCGCAGGATTGCAAAGTTTAAAAATAATTTATGGAAACGCCTGGCACCATCCTTCACACATGGTGGGTGCTCCACAAACACAGTGGTCACTGTTGGTCATTGCTGTCGCCCTTTGATATAGGACAGCAGTGCCCTCGGAAGATACTTTTGCCCCTAAATGAAATGGCCCTGTAAACTGTACATTTAGTCCTTATTTAAAGTTTTATAGTTTTTCCATCTGCTCCCTTCCTGTTGGGCCACCAGTTGTTGATTCTAACGGCTGTCAAGAAGAAATGACAGCTGCCTTTTTGCTGTCAGGCTGCTACCAATGAACTTGCTTCTTCAAATCTGCTCGGAATTATATGTCAAATGGAATAAAGAACTGAGTGGAGCCCGAAGACGCCTTCCGTGGGGCCGAGAGAGTGACGTTCAGTGCCTGGGCTCTGTTGCAGCTACGTTGGGGACTCGGTCTTTTCTCCTCTGTGGCACAGTTTGCATCTGCGTTTCTGAGGCTACGACTGCTGGCTGAAAAATATCCTGAAAGAGAGCCTGCTCTATTTCTTTCCTGGAAAAGCAAAGTCTGGGAGACACACTCCTAGATAACATGGTAGAGATTCAGTGCCTTTAAAAACGTTGTTGTCATTAGTCTTATTATGATTTTGAAATCATTTTGCTCTGTGCTGCAGCGGAAAGAGCGCTAGACTGTGAGTCTAAGGGTTAGGTTCTGGCCTCAACTCTGCTGAGTGACTTCAGGAAAATGACTTACCCTCTCCGGGTCTCAGGTCCTAATCTACAAACGTAAAAAGATTCCATGGGATGAGCTGTGAGCTTCTACACGCTCTGGTCCCCATCAAAGTGGCCGGACGGCTGCTGGGCAGTAACCGTGGCGTGTCTGGAGCAGCTTTCACTCTCCGGCCCGGCCCTGTGCTCGGCTCTGACTTGAGCGTGTCAGTCGATAGCCGAATTCTTAACACCATTTTCTGGTCTCCTTACTATTTCTTTTTATAATGATTTTGTCCTTAATTTGGACTTATTTCAAGGAGAAAGATTTAACTACTTGAAAGTGATGGGATGTTTTAATCTGGGCTGGAAAGCCTGTTCCTTGAGAATGGCTTAATTAACATTTCCAGGTTCATAACATTTTCATTTATTCATCTTTTTGTTTTTAAATGGTTTTTTAAGTTTTCCAGGGACAGCGATCTCACGTTCCTAATGGATTATAAGAGAGAGAGTGGGTCTGCTGGGATCTGCATTCTTATTAGCTTTAAGGTTCACATTAGGAACAAGAAGGAAGCTTAAGCAGAATAGGTCCACCGTGCTAATAAAAAAGGAAACAGAACTTTAGTTCAACACAAGATAATGTGGCAAGATTGCCAGCCAAAAGGCAGATGGAAGCAAGGGCCTCCCAGTGACCTTGGAAGAGGACAAATATTTTTCTTCCCTGAGCTCGTTCTCCTCCAGGGAAACCAGGTCTCACACGGCAGTAATGAGCGTGCTGGGGCCGATTTACCACCAGCATGCAGCATGGAGGCTGTGCCGGGAAGGGGACAGCGAGGTACTGGGTCAGAATGACGAGACCTCAAACGCACAGCCCGGTGGCCCTAGATGAGCTGAGAGGCGGTTGGCCTCCCGAAATTGGGGCAAGAAGGAAGCACGTCCAGCACCGTGCTCCTCCTGCAGCCGGTGCCCTGAATACAAGGGAAATTCATTTCACTAAAAAGGCCTGGACGGGAGTCGGGTGGCCCGGCCTCCGACCCTGAGCCATCACTAACCAGCGGTGTGTTCCTGGACGAGGCAGTCACACTTGCGGCTCAGTCCCCACCTCTGTAAATGGGACTGTCACTACCAGCCCAACATACTTGTGAGGTGGTTGTAACGACCAGGGCACTAGATGAACGTAAAGCTCTCGGTTTAATACATCAGCTGACAACAGTGCCTGTTTCCTGGCTCCTTTACAGCTATGATTGTGACGGCAGCTGAGCCTCAAAAAAGCCTATCTATGAATAACAAAACACTACACATTGCTTTGTCCATTTGGGGAAAATAGCTTGACTCTGGCTTTGCCGAGGCCTCAGCGATCCTGTGAGGAATCAGGGTGAGACTGTTGTGTCAAGTACCTGTGGGCCTGCGAGTTGGCGTCCGAGAAGTCCTTTCCCTGAGTCACCCTCTCTGAGTGACACTCAGAACAGGCAAGCCCCTCAGGAATGCTACTGTGCACGGTGGCTTCTCAGGCTCGTGGCAGAAGAAAGCCTCGTGTGTGGTCTCAGTCCTCCACAGAAGTTTATCGCATGTCTTTACTCTCCAGGAACGAAGCCAATTTGATCACGTAAGAGGGACAGGGAATGTGTCCAGAGAATGGGGGAATCTATCTCAAGTCACGAGCCAAGCCTGCAAGAACTTCCGTCACACTTGGGCATAGAGAATTAAAATGCCCTAACGTCTGTGAGCTCTACTGCCTCCCACATTTTCTCTGTAGGGGAATCAAGGGTTAAGCCATCCCAACATGCCTCACTCCCAATTTATAAAATGGAAAATCTTCCATAAATCAAAAGTTACAAACAGACTTTGTAATGTCATAACTCTTGCGACGGCTCTCACCTTGATTGATTCCTATACATACATTCCGGCTGATTACCATAATGTGCTCTTGTGGGACAATTGGCACGGGACAGGGAGAAAGGAGCGGGCAGGGAGTAAATAACAAATGGACCTGGCTCCTCCTCATCCAGACTGATTTCCCTCCAATGTTCCATCATATCAACTGGGAAGAGAGTCGTAGGGTTTAGGCAATCAATTACAGATATGTGCAGAGGCAGACACAATCATTTCACTGATTGTCACCGGTCTCGAGCAGTGACACCGAAAAGTGATCCGTCACTCGATTTTCTCTGACACCCTGAGAAAGATGGCAGACACTTGTAGACTAACAGGCCCCTGGATTGGTTAGCTTCTAAGATTGAAAAATCTCTGTGTTTCAAACTTATCCAAATCTTTAAACACTTCTGCTGCTAAGATTTCATATCTTTCTGGAAAATATTTAGAAAGATTACCAATAGGCTAATGACGTCACACCAGAGTGAAATGTACCTTCTCTTGTCACTGCGACTGATGTCGTCATTGTGTACGCCGCAAGGCGTTGGAAGGTGATGGCGAGGAAGGAAACTCGCACATTCCTCCAACCTGGGGGACGCGGTAGCTGCCTCAGGAGACAGGCCCTGCCTGCGGGGACAACCGGTGGGAGGACGCCGTCAGTGTGAGTGAGCCCCTGCCTCAACATTTCCAGAGGCTGCAGCCCATCAGGTTTGCTGCTCCTGGATGCCGGACTGAGCCCACTGCCACTCAGCACGATTTTCCTGAGCCACCCAGACTCTACCAGTAGGATTCTACTTTGTCTACACTGCAGCGACGGGCAACATTTTTTTCCATAAGAGTCAGTTCATGAAACATTAAAATATATATGGCCCACATCTCTTTTGTTCCCACTCACAATGAAAATAGCTTCATTAAGACCCACGCGTTAAAAAGAAAAAAAAAGTATATTCTTACACATGAATGACCTATTTAATTAAATAACAGAATGTCATTGAGAAAACTGGCACTGCCTTTGAACACTTAAAATATTAATATACAGGTATATTCGAGAAGTAACAACCTAGAGTCAGCTTTTTAATTGCTTTTCCTGAAATTAGGCTCAGACTCTTGAAACCAGGTAGGCTCTATGTGGGGCCTCCAGCGTGAGGGATAGCGTACAGGACCTCTTCCCAAGGGGACGCCACATCCAGTCTCCCAGCTGCAGCCTGAGCCGACAGAACTGAGAGGTGCTTGGCTGCACGAAAGTAAAACTCAGTTGAGACAGTCTTGTGTACAAAATTCCAAACTGCAAGGTCTTCCAGAAAGGGATGGGGACGCCAGCAGATTCCACCAGCACCTTCACTGAAGCCGATTCAGTCCATCGCTGCCATTTCCTCTGGCACCCGCAGCCTCTCCCAGCCACCAGGCGCTATCCCTTCCATCAGCACATTTTCTCTTGGCACTGGAAGATCTAAAATGAACCCAAGCACAGTCCCAGACTTCTCCGTGTAAATCATCAAGAAATATGACAACCTTCTGCAGGAATGATGTCCCGCATTTCAAAGTTCATCCACTTCCAAACTAAATCAGTGGCAGCAGTCTGGTGCTCTGCTGGGTTCTTCAGACCACTTGACCGCAAGCCCCCTTAAATCCTTTCGCTCCCGCTGGCAACCCCCTTGTAAACTGCCCTGCACAGCTAGAGAAGTTCCCCCGTGCTTACTGTTCACACTGGTCCACTTTCCACTTCCCAAGAGGCTAGAGAGCAGGTACCTGTGGGTGATGGAAAATAATTACTGATGTTCCTCAGCACTCTGTACTTCTCACAGAGCCTTCGTGTCTGTCACTTCCTTTTACCCCTGAGAAAAGGGCCCCTGGCAGTAGCTGGGCATCCTAAGGACAGATGGATGGAGAGGAGAGAGTCAGGGATTTGCTCCAGGTCATGCACACGTCAGCAACAGCCTGTTAGATTTGTGGACTCTCGCTGTGCTCACCCCGCCCCCGGAAACAAGAGGCACAGCAAAAATGGTATTAGTGATGACGATAATTGTCATGATCTCTGAGCCCTTTATCCACATCACCTGAATTGACACTCTCAACCCTCTTTGAGTCCCTCCTGCTAAATGAATAAAATCCTTACCACCTCTCCATTCTCTGTGCCCCTCCATCGTGGAGCCTCAGGGCCGGCTCTGTCACTGCCAGCGGCTTGCCCCCAGAGTGGAAAACTTAGATCAAAATCTGGGCATTGCCCAAGAATTCACAGAGTAGCTGCAGAAAGCCCTAGAAGAAAATTTTTAACTCAGTACAGAACTCTCATAAAATGCTATGGGCCTGGAAAATGATTTCATATGTTATTTTGATGGCAAAAATGTATGAAACAGAATTGACTAATTCATAAATAACTTCAGAATCTCATCCATTATTTCTCACATCATAACTTACAATGGAATAATTGTTTCTAATTCTGCTGAGTATTTTCTCATGCTTTTTGGTCCCCTTGGTAAATCTTATGAGTTGGGTAACTCCTGAGACATTTGTAGCTTGCCTCTATTATGATGAGAACAAGTAAATATTAATAGCAATTTGTTTTTAGTACAATGCAGCATTAATTTCACCACTGGGACCTCTTTTCATTTTTTCTCTTTTTAATTTCTCATCTCAGGGAGAATTGGCTGAGATTCCCCAAAGAAGGGCCACAGAAAAACAACAACAACCAGAAAGCCCAGAGTCCTATGATCTTATACAAATCTCAACCTACATTGTATTTACTATGTACATTACTGCAAACCAGTATGAACCATAACTCCATTTAGATAATAATAATCAAATTATCCAACCTGGGATAGCATGTTTTATAGATTTTGGTTTAAATTTAATATAAAAATGCGGTAGTCCTTGTTTGGAAGAGTTTATTAAGGGTTAGCAAAGAAAAAGCTTTTTCAATAGTCTATAACTCTCTAATGGCCTTTTTCAAATAAAATGGGAAAGAATTTGAAAAGAAACCTATATCAGTGAGCTGCAATTGTAACATTACAGTACAGGTCTATAAATCTTGACATGCTCAGAAGATTGCCTAAACCAGCAATACAATCTGTCCAAATCTCATTGTCTCCACGACCAGCCAGCCTCATTTTAAGAAATGTATGTGGTCTTCAACCTAATTTTATCACCTTCATTTGTAAACTAGTCAATCAATCAAAGCATCCTGGGAGTCTAAATAGAAAAAGGAGTGCATTTTCATGCATTCTGGGCGACACAGTCAAAAATTAATCTCCACTTGATCAGACATTTCTTGCCCTCATCTCAATAGACCATCATTAGGGTCAGCAATGTGTATTAAAAATAGAGTCACCGCAAACAGTTCACCAGCTGGAGTTTGCAGGCTGCCTGCCCTTTCCTCAGAAAGCTTCCTCCTTCGTGTGAGCCTGAATGTGCTCACTAGAGTCATCTGGAAGGAAGCAGGCTGGGAATAAAGTTAGGAAGAAAATGCCTGCAGCCCCCAGGAAACGTGTGCTGCTTCCCAAGTGCCTGGACCGTAGAAACACCCCAAGTGAGACTGTTACAGAGGAAATACTTCCTAAATATACCTTCGTAAGGATCAGGCTGGGTAGAAGGGTGTCCCACACCTGGGGGTGAGGGTGGGAGACTGGCCCAGGGCAGGACTGATAAATCCAGGGAGGAAAGGCAAGAGGGAAGCCAAAGGTCCAGGAAAAAATCCCTTTAGGGCTGTTTTGTTCCTCCTCCCGTCTCTCCATCCTTCATGAGTTTGGCTCTGCAGGCCTCCATTTTGGGGCAGGCCACCACGGCGGTTCTTTGCAGGCGGTAACTCTGCCGGGTGCCTCCTTGGATCTCTCTCTCCCTCAATATGTATTTACTGAAGGAAGGAAGGAAGTTGATAGCAACTCCATTTTCAGGCGGTTAGCCTTGGAGCCACCCTGGATATCTCTGTTTCTCTCACACCCATGTTCCATGCGTCAGGAAATCCATCTGGCTTTACTCTCAAAATATGACCAGAACCCGACCACTTCTCACCACCTCCATTGCTACCATGCTTTTTAGAGCCACCGTCATCTCTTGCCTGTCTTACAATAAACAGCACCTACCAAGTCTTCCTCAGTCTACCCTTCCTCCTAGTCTCAACACAGAAGCTAAGAGTGATCCTTTTAAAAAATAAGTCAAATTATTCCACTGTTCTGCTCAAACCCTTCAGTGGCACCATTTCCCTGAGAGTAACAGCCAAGTCCTTGAAACGGGCTACTTAACTTAAGGTTACAAAAATGATACTTGCTACTTAAGTATCTGGGCCCAAGATTTCCTATAATTGCCTCAGTTTGTGAGCCTGACAAAATCCCATTCCTATGCCATTGATAACATAGCTGAGATTATTAATAATCATACCATTTTTTGAGCACTTTCTGTGTGCCAGGCATTGGGTTGAGTATTTTACCTTCTTTATCTCATGCTACCATCCTTTTTATAAGTGGGAGGCATTTAGGACTTTCTGCAAGTGTAGACGGCAGTTGTAAGTTTCTCGTCTTTAGAGGAAGCGGCGGGGTGTATAGGAGGACGAGCATGAGCCGCATGTTCAAATCCTAGGTCCACCAACTTGGGGCCGGAATGATCTTGGACAAGTCATTTCACCTTCCTGTTAAGTGTTTCTTTAAAGGCGTAAGAAGCCCACCACAATGCCTGGCACAGTTCTTGGCCCTCGAAAAATGTTCTCTCCCACCTCCCTGTTCGCCAGCCCTGAGCGAGACTGAGAAGTGAGCTGAGTTAGCTTTTAGCAAGATTCCCTCAAACCTACTCACAAAGGGGCCTCATTTCAGGATAACCAAGGATCAGTTTATTTTAAAGAAATTAAAAACATTTGTTCTTTAAGAGGCAGAAGCTGATGCTTCCCATCAAGAATTGGTGGCAACAGATGACCTTCCCAGGGTCCCTCAAATTTGCTGTGGGGCAACTACCAGTGTCCTCTTTGGGTTCCACGCGGTGACGCTGGCCTGCCTGCACCCTCCTCCTGGGGAGCAGCCCAGTCCTCCCCAAGGACTGCCCCGATGACCAGTACACCACAGTCCTGCACTGGCCATGGCACTAAAACTCGACACTTCCCGTTGATCTCTAGCTCCGTGGCCACCGGTTCCATAAACATCAGGAAAGCTTTGATGGCAGTCTAGAGACCATCTCCAAACTCCTGTTCACTCACTCGCTCACGGCTGTGTTTACCTGACAAATGCTTGTCGAGCCTTCACTACATGCGAGGTTCTGGGGACAGAGGATGAAGGGGCTCGAGTCCTACCCTCAGGAAGGTGTCCGTCCAAAGCCGGTTTCCCTGGGGGTGGGGTGGTACCTCTGGTGGCAGTGAAATCATTTGAGGTAGTACAGCAATTGATTTTTTTATTTAAACAGTTAAGTATTTATTTTAATACATATTGGAAAAAATATATAACTAGCCTTTCACACTCATGATTGCTGCGATACTGTTGTTTAGGGTTAGTAAACAAAAAATGAGTTGAAACAAAGAAAGAGATTAAGAAAGTAATATTATAGAGATGATGCATGAATCTGGCAGAAATTATATGAGAAATGCTGAGAAATATAAGCGTAAAGTAAGAGATACGTGAACATCCAGAATTCAGAGTGGTACACGCTGGGCCGTGGACTGCACTCAGGACAAACGAGCCAGGTGGCGGGGAGGGGAGGGACAGTCAGTGCTGTTGTGGGGGGCAGACAGAGATGGGCCTCTGGGTGGACCAGCTTCTTCAGGAGATACACTTTGGAAAAAAAGTGTGATTTTTCCAGAAAGAAATGGGAGAAAAGGTACTCCAGCTAAGAGGGTGAGCAGACTGACGCCTTAAGGCAGTGAATCATTTGTCCAAGGTCAAACAGCCGGGAGAGGGATTTGAACCCAGGACGCTGCATTCTCAGCTAGTGTGGAGCAGTAGTTAGGATTCTGGGAGTTGGAGTTGAAGGAATGGAGGGGTCAAGTCTCAGTTCCCCCATTTACTACCTGTGAGACTTTTGATGAGTCACTTGGTTTCCTTGGGTTTGAAACGAGAATAATCACAGCTCCTCCCTCCTGGGGTTCTGTTGTCAACAGTGCAGGCAATAATGCGTCTCAAGGGTATTCGCACCACGCAGCATGCAGTGCATGTTCAATAAATGGCTAGGGTCATTCTTACTAATATCAGATACTTACTATCCCACTGCATTCTGTCACCTGCAGGGTGAATTATTTGGTATGCCTGGCGCAAAAAAAAAGGTACAATCAATATTGGTTGATTTGTGGAATGAATAAGTGAATGAATGAATAAATATATTTTTACACACTAAATTAATTGGATAGTGCAAATATTCCCCTTTCCTTTGTAACATTTGAGAATACAATCTAAAAATAGAAAATAGATGTATTTTAAGCCCTATATATTGTGATAATTTATGTAGAAGATTTCAAAGGTTGCCAATTTTTCTAATAACCTAAAAACCCTCTATGGTAAAACTATAGGATCAGTAAAAAGATCAGTGGTTGCCAGGGGTTCAGGGGTGGGGGTGGGGAGGAATGAATAGGCAGAGTACAGGGCGTTTTAGGGCTGTGAAGCTATTCTGCTTGGTACTGTGATAGTAGACACAGGACATTATGCATCTGTCAAAACCCACAGAAGGTACAACACAAGAGCAAACCCTAATGTATCTATGAATCTACTGACTCATCCATTGCAACAAATATACCACACTAATGCAAGAAGTTCATAAGAAGAGAAACTTGGGGCGTATATGGGAACTCTGCATTTTCTGCACAACTTTTCCATAAACCTAAAACTGTTCTAAAAAATAAAGTGTATTAAAAACAAACAAACAAACAAAGCCCTCTAGAGACCAGGAGAGATCAAGCTGGGAGACGACACTTGGATTCCACTGAGGCCCAGAGAGGGTGTCCGGGTGCAAGATGGCTCAGAAATGAAAGAGGAGGGTTTGTCCCCACCGTGGTCTGTGATAGAAACTTACCCATGAAACCAGAAGGGCAACAAAATGATGTGTGCACACACCCAAGAGATGAGCCGAGAATGCTGTGCTTAGTGTACTGGAGAAATTATTCAAGGACGAGCCACCCTCACGTGCAGATTGCATCCGTCATATGCCAGCGTCAGCAAGACCTTGTGATGGGGCCCTGCCCACAGGTGAGGGGGAGATGGACCCCTTGGGATGGGTGGTTCCAAGTCCTCAGGGGCCTGATCAGAGCTAGGTCCCTCTCCCCATCCTGGAAGGCCCCCCTCTTTTGGAATGGAGGCTCCTTGAAGGGAGGGAGTGGACCACCTTCCTATCAGATGTGTTCGAAGCTCTCAGTTGGGTTGGATTATGATGCAGAATGGCGTAGCCAAGAGGAGCCTTCCTGCCCCTTCTGCCCACTCAGTCCAGTCCTCCTTCTTCTTTTCTCACTGGAAAGTCGCCTCTTCAGATACATTGGCACCCACCCTTTCCCTCTCTGCGCCCACCCATTCACCGACAGTCATCCTTTCTCCCCACTTGTTTTCTTTTTAATTAAAGTATAATATACACTATATACATATATACTACATGTAAATATAGTGAAATGCATACATCTTCATTGCACAGTTAGGTCAGCTTTGACAACTGCATATACTTATGGAACACATAGCTCTATGAAGTTGGGGAACATTTCCATCACTCCAGAAAGTTCCCTTGAGACCCCGATCCAATCAATCCCCCTTCTGCTCCAGAAACAACCACGACTATGATTTCTCTCAACATATATTAGTTTTTTCTTCTCAACTTTGTATGCTCACCAGGAAAACTCCTATTCCTCCTTCAAAACCCAGCCAGATCTTGCCACCAGAATTTACTACTTCCCTCTCTGAGTTCTCTCAGCAATTTGAATATTTTTCTTAAGTGTCTCTCTCCCACATAAGATGAGGCACTTGTGAGGAATCGTATCAGCACATCTTATTCATCCTTTACAACCAGTGCCTATAATAGAACATCTTTCTTTGTCTTCATCTTGGTTAAATCTCTAATTCCCACACTGTTTGTTTTTTGTTTTGTTTTTGCATTTTTTTTTATTACAAAACTAATGCAAGCTCACCCAGAAGGGCATAAAGTGAAGAGTGGAGTCTCACCCCGGGATCGACCACCTTCAATAGCTCCTCTTGTATCCTTCAGAGATGTCTGTTCATTTCTCTTTTTACACAAGTATTTTTACACTCTGCATACCTTCTTTTTTTTTTTTTTTTGTGAGGAAGATCAGCCCTGAGCTAACATCCGTGCTAATCCTCCTCTTTTTGCTGAGGAAGACTGGCTCTGAGCTAACATCTATTGCCAATCTTCCTCCTTTTTTTCCCCCAAAGCCCCAGTAGATAGTTGTATGTCGTAGTTGTACATCTTTCTAGTTGCTGTATGTGGGATACAGCCTCAGCATGGCTGGAGAAGTGGTGTGTCGGTGCGTGCCCAGGATCCGAACCCAGGCCACCAGTAGCAGAGCTCGCACACTTAACCATTAAGCCATGGGGCTGGCCCCTGCATACCTTCTTAAAACTTGCTTTTTTCACATAAAAATATATAACAACAATAATAATATTTAGAACTAACACATAGTGTCTACTATGCCCCAGCTAGTCTAAGCATTTCATATATATTATTTACTCCTCACAATAGCCCTTTGAGGTAGGTACAATTATTATAGTTTTTGAAGTGTAATTGTTGATCATTATATTTTATTATTATTTAATATTAAGTTTATTATTTTACAGATGAGGAAACTGAGACACAGATGAAGTAACTTACTCAAAATCAACATCCTGGAAATTATTTCATATTTCTACATATATATCAACCTTCTTCTTTTTAATAGCTACATAGTATTCCAGTGCATGGTTGTACCATGATTTATTTAACCAGTCTCTTTTTACAGCCATTTAAGTATTTCCAGTTTTTAGCAATTACAAACTAGGCTACAATAAATTTCTTTATACATATATTGTTGCTTTCTTGTAGGAATATATCCATCCTGGCATGGAACTAGGTCAGGTGTGTGCCTCCCACATCTTGATGGTTATCGCTAAATCCCCATCTAAGGAGATCGCACCAACTCACATACATACCCTATGCATGGGAATTCCTGTTTCCCCACATTCTCTCTAATTCCAGTATGATTAAACTAACATTTTTACCTCTTTGATAAGTATGGTATATCTTTGTTGTTTTGATCTGCATTTTATAAAATAGGAGTGAGGTTGAGTATCTTTTCCACATGTTTGCTGACCATTTAGATTTTTATATGTTGTTCATGTTTTTCTCTCCTTTTTTCTATTGGGTTATTAGCCTTCTTATTGATTTGTAAAGGCTCTTTATATATTGAGTCATTAGCTCTTTGTCTGTCATATATGAAGCAAATATTTTCCTCCCTGTTATCATTGTTTATGGTATTCTTTATGGTACAAAGTTCTTAACCAATTTGTCAGTGTTTTCTTTAAGACTTTTGAACTTGGCTCCATTTGGAAACTCCACTGTAAAATTCTAGCCCCCTTTCATCACCTTTTCCTTGTTAGCTAGAGAACTTCTGACACTGACACCGTATAACTTTTCACAGTGAATCTATGTTGTAACTAAAACCAGCAACCAGGGGAAATTAATCATTTGGAAACAAGGCCAGAGGGCTTCACTGGACCCTTCATAAGGTAGCAACTGTTGGCTGGATTTGATACCACCAGTTCAGTGGGTGTTTCATACTGACAGATAAATCCCCTTCCCTAGCAGATGGTGTCGGCGTGGAAATTTTGGTAGTATGGGACAAGTTAAGGAAGGACATAAATAACACTGCTTTTGACTCCCAACTTCTGAGTTAGAACACGTGGATGGTTTAAGCAGGTGCAGCCATGTTAATACACTGGCAAGGAGCGAGTGAGGCTGCCGGTGCCAACTCCAGGCAGCAAGCAAGATGAATAAAACCATTTCATCAGGGCACTGAGGGGCCATCAGGATCCCCGGGCCCTCCGAAAGCTTTTCATGGAGCCAAACTCTAGAAATTTTGATTTGAGAAGACCTAGCCTCACGCTTTGCAGAGGACGCAGGACGCACACAGGATTTAAATATCGATCAGAGCCCCCGCTTTTCAACTCTCCCCAAAATAATCCCCGCACAAAATTTACGTAGCACTTTGTTCCTCCTCAAGGACAAAGGTGAAGGTCGTGGAGAACTTCTCAGCGACGTGTACCTGTGATTCAAAAGCGTCTCCTCTGGGATCTGTTTTCTGATCCGTCCACGGTTGGCCCTTACTTGTACTCAACTGTTCCGGATTTTTAAAACTCCTCTCCCCTCTCGGGAGAGGAGTGGAGCGAGAAGACCATCACAGGTGAGCCGCTCCCCCGTCCTGTTCTCAGGCTCCTCTACGTTAAGCCAGTTCCCTTTTTCTCTTGCGTCCCTTCCACAAGGATCATTCTAGAGAGAGAAGAATGAATTTTTTTTTAGAAATGCTGTTATAACCTCCATCAGCAAGAACCATTAGTAAAGATTGGGAAGCAGGTTTCCCGTCCCCGTTACTAAAAACACAGCCACAGAATATTCCAAGGCTTCGGAAGAGGGCGGTGGGAAGGCCTGAAAGGGGGGCTACTTACCTCCTCCAGCACCAGAAACATCGACTCCTCAACCTGCTTAGAGTTTCTTCAAGAAAATGCTAATGTAAAATACGTCTGACGTTAAAGGACATTTTAAAGTACTTAAACACGATACTGAAATGACTCAAGTGAAATGAAACTGGGCATTTTTGTAAGTCATGAAAATAAGGATTTTTGCAAATAATGCCGCTTATGCAGAAAAGGGAACATATAAGAGTTTGATTTATAAAAAATATCCAGTTTCACAAAAATAACATTTTAAACCTTTTTCTAGTTCAAGAAAAAGAAACCTTTGGCACATAAACACCAGATCCACTTGACAAATATTCCTAATTGACAGTATTAAGCTTAAAAATAAAAACATATTCTATCATATTAACTTAAAAAGTATCATATAATTAATAGGTGAAAAACAGAGAGAAAGATTGCTGAAGATTAAGATTAAGCCCTGCAGAAGCGAATGTTCTAACTAGAAATTGGTTTAATTAATAGCACATTTTACATAATGATCACAGTGTAATTGCGCTGACTAGCAGAGTGTCATTAAATATATCCATGCTCCTTTACAACACCCTAAGGCTAAAAATAATGAGTTACATTGAAAATCACCGTGCAACAGGTTCATAAATAACATTTAAGCCTATACAAGGTGAATACTTATAAATAATAAATATTTGCCTTTTGTAATTGAAGAAAAAATGACAGCCTTCTTTTTCTACCACCTTGTAGATTGCCATGTTATAATGCTGAAAAGATTTTTCCCCTTGCTTTCTCTAGAAGGTGTTGAATAATTTATTCAAATGCTAATATTCCACGTAGTCTGACTTTGAGGAACAAATATTCCTCCATAAAGAGTAAATGCCAGGGTGCCTATTACCTCTCCTGCTTTACTTTACACCATGTACCCCCCCAAACTACCAGTCTATTACACCTGTCAAGTGAAGTTAGTGGCCAAATTTTCTTGCAGAGAAGAGCATTTTTCTTTATTTAAAAATTACCCCTTCTCCCCAAATGTTCATCCTGCTCAGGGTGGTTTCAGAGCGGCAGCTGCTCTGTGACCTCAGGAAGGAAGTGGCAGGTGCCTGAGAACCTGCTGACCTCTCAGTCTTCTCCTGAGAACCACTGGTCTGAAAACACCGGACGCGGCGCCTTATCCACGCGGTTACCCCGGCAGGCTCAGATCTGCCGAAGGTCCATTTCGGGAGCCTGGTCTTCACGTCCTCGGCTCCAGAACGGGCTGCGTTCCTCTAGCGCGCGAGGGTGGGGACAGCAGAGCCCCCGCAGGGCAGCCTCAGAGGGTCTCCGACAGTTCCCAGAGGGGCGCCCGGCCGGCGGCTTCTCCCCAGGGGCGGGGAAGGGGGGTGTCTCCAGGACGCAAGGAGAAGACGATTCTGGGGGGGGGCGTGACGCGCACCGGGAGGGTGGACAGGGGTATCCCAGCTCTCTGGGCAAGGACACAAGGAGGAAACGCCTCCTCCCAGAGTGCACACAGCCTCCCAGCCAGCGCGAAGCAGGCCTGGAAACTCGGGAGCCCCCATGCAGGGAGCCCTTCAGGGAGGGCACTGTAGGGATTCTCTTTTCACGCTTACCATGGCAGCTCCTTCTGGGGGGAGGCAGTGTTGCTTAGTGATGAGGAAAGGGCTTTAGCATTAGCCAGGACTCAGTTCAACTACTGCATTCACTACTGATTAGCTGTGTGACATGGGTTAAGCCACTCAACCTCTCTGGGCCTCAATCCCCTAATCTGTAAAGTGGGATGACAATAGCCTCTGCCCCTTAAGGTTGTTGTGAGGATTAAATAAAAAATATTTTTTTAAGTTTGTAAACTCAGCGTGGTGCCTTGCAGTTAGTAGTAGCTGAAAATGTGGTAGTTTTATTTATCTCATGATTAGAAAGTTTTTTCTCATATTTAGCCAAAATTATCTCCTTCTCACTTTCATCCATGGACTCTATTTCCTCTGGGGAGATGAAGGATGGGGCTTCCTGTGCTCAACATCCCCCCACACACACAGATCCAGAGCAGCCAGAGAGGACCCTTCCACAGCACAAATCACACGGCTCCCTGATTAAAGCCTGCCATGATGTCCTGGGTGTCAGGGAGCCTCAGAGCCGGGATCCTGACCCTGCATGGGCCGAGCTGCATGGGCCTCTCTGCCTCACCTCGCCGCTCCGGCCCTCATGCTCTGCGCTCCAGGACCCCCGGCCTCTCTCTGTTCTTCAGAAGGGCGGAGCTCCCTCTGCCCCAGGGCCTTTGCAGATGCCTTTGTCGGGAGCTCTCTTCTTGCCTACTTTTTCTAGTTAGCTCTTCAGACCTCGGCTGCAACAGGGCTTCCTCAGGGACGTCTTAGACCAACTCCCCAAACCAGCTCAGATTCCTACCTCTCACGGCTCCCTCTGCTGTCCCTTCACAGGCTCCATTATCACCTGAAGTGGTATATCTGTGTGGTTATTTGATATGTGACTGTTTCCATTAGTAAACCGTACCTTCTGTGAAGGCAGGGACCGGGGTGCTTGGGGCTCAGAACGGGCTTTGCAGGAACCTGGCATATGGCCCCAGCAAGTATCTGGAGCAAATGCAGGAAGGAAGGAACGAACCGACACCCGTCTCCACGGGAGAGTCCCTCACACTTCGAGGATAGTCCCGATGCTTCTCCGTGATCTAACTGTCACAGACGAGGGACCTCCGTGCCCCACCTCCTCTCCATCACGCCGAGTCTTAGACCCCGACAGCCCTGAGCACGCACACAGGAGCAGGTACAGGGGCTGATCACTCTGTGGTCCTAGATGCTGTCCCTCCACAGCACAGCCAGAGGCTGCAGGGGTTTTCAATATGTGCACTAAACACACACACACACATACATACACACACGTCATTTTTGTTTACAAGTAATGCCGACTTAAAGAAAATTTGGAAAAGATAGAATAGAAAAAAGTAAAGAAAACCATCCTTAGACACACCACGCAAAGAAAACTTGCTTAACCATTTGCAATAATTCCTGAGTATTTTTTTCTGTGAATAAGTTTCGGTAGAGTTTAAGGAAGGATTATATAATGGAAATATACCTACACACACACACACACACACACACACACACACATCCTGCTTTTTCACCAATTTTAACTTATAAAAATATTTCTATGTTATTACACATCTTTTACAAACATTTTAAATGGTGCTATATCAGTTAGAATTGCTTTCTGCTGCTACTGACAGTAAGGCCTGGGAGGCTTAAACAACTAGAAGGTGGTTTTTCTCACAGAACAAGGAGTCTGAAGATAGGCAGTTGCTGACATTCCTTCGGTTAGCTTTTTCCTCACGGTTGCAATATAATTGCTGTAGCTCCTACCATCACATTTATGTGCAAGGCAGGAAAAAAGAAAGGATGTGCCACTTCCAACCTTCCCATTTATCAGGAAAAGCCAAGGCCCTCCCAGTGCCCTCAGCAGACTTCCACTTATGAATCCCCGACCAGACTCTGTCTGTGACCAATTCCAGGTGCAAAGACATCTGGAAAAGCAGGTATTTAGTTTTTGCAGCCTGTAGGGTTGAGGCAGCCAAGGGAAATTGGGTACCTCTCTCACATCCTATCAGGTTAATTCCATTCCATTTGATTCTCAGCTCTTTAAACAAAAATCCTGATAACTTGCACAAGGAGTATTACCCCCTTTTCTTCTTGGTTTGTGAAAATCAGCCGGATCAACAAGCAGCGGTTCTCAATCAGAAAGTTTATAGAGATGCTTTTGGTTGTCACAGTGTTTGAGGTGCTCTTGCCTTTGGTGGGCGGGGCCAAGGCTGAGGAACATCCTCCGATGCACAGGAAAGCCGCACAACGAAGACCCCAAGGCGAAGAGTGCCCTCTCAACTCCCGTTCAGCGGCAGTCACGGAAATCAGGGATCATGGAAAACGAGCAAGAGGGAACGGGGATGGGGGGGCGTGGAGAGGGAGGGGAACCCTGTGTCACCAACCACTACGACAACAGAAGGCAGACCATGCTCTCAGCGATGGGTACAGCCCTGCGCTCACCACCTTCTTCTTCCTAACCCGCAGTTTATATCATGTCGGTCTACAAGGGTAAGATTACTTAAACTGCCCTCCTGGAGAAGCATTTAAGACAAATGGGAGTGGATCTTGACTCTCCAGCTCTTGAAGCCCCCTGGGCTCTGGGACCTGATGTTGTTGGCAACCTGTTCCACCCTGGAGGAGGGCAGGACGCACAGACAGGCCTGGACGGGCGGTGCTCGGCGTCCGATGATGCCGGGCAGAGGTGGGGAGGCATGGACCAGCCCTTTCCTCTCAGCGGAACCTGGGCTATTAGGAGAAGGGAATTTAGTGTCTGATCTGCCCATTATCCATTCCTCACCGAGGCTTTGGGCCCAAATTGCTACACCTCCATTCAACAGTTCAATTAAACATAACTAACTTTGTTGATATTATTTCACAGCCGAATGACTCGGTGTTCATACTCTTGGTGTGTTCGATAAGTACGAGCCCAGACACATTGTTAAGTCTCAGCCGGTGATGAATTCTGCGGCGCTCAGCTTGTGTTTCACAGGATTCCACTCAGCTGAGACGGGGCACGCTACTGCACTGTAAAAATAAGCTTCAAGCCGTAATTTTGATGAGCCCCTCACAGCACGGAAGCATCCCTCTTCTCCTCCTCCCCTTCCGAGCAGCCTGCATGTCCCAAACTAAAGGAGGCCCGCAGACAGCCGTCCCTCACGGAAGCCACCACAGTGTGACGAGCTCCAACCTGGGACCCCCACGGCCCCGCACTTGCCCCCTGCCCCTTCCTGGGCTGGCGACTGTGAGCAGGTCATTCAGTCTCCGATAGCCAGATTCCACGTCTGGCAGAAATGGGGACAAACACCCGGCTTTTCCACCTCCCACATTTGCTGTGAGCTCAAGCTGCACAAAGGATCGAAAACACGCTGCCCACTGTCGGGTGCCGTTCACTATTATTTACCTTTTCACCTACAATCGGAGTCCTATCCTTAAACATGACAGGAAGCACCTAAAACTATTTGAACTGAATAGTAAATCTGTGTGTTTATTTATTCATTGAACACGTATCAGGCACCGTCTGTGTACCAAGTCCTGTGCCAGATACTGTGGGGGTACACAATGAAAGCGTGTTCTAGTTTGAGGGGTAAACACACAATTATATGCGATGAGCTCCACCTTTGGGATGGAGGCGTTTACAGGGTGTTGGAGCATAGGACATTCGGGCAGGTGAGCAGGACCTTCACAGCGGGAGGGGAGCATCGCAAACGCCCAGAGAATCCCGCCTCCGTCACTGCGGAGAGCTGAAGACGCCTTTCCCTTAACAGCGGGGACAGCCCTGGGGACAAGGCGTACTCTGTCTCTTCTAAAGCGGCAAAGCCAAGGCCTAAGCACTGGCACAAGGTCCAGACTGGCGAGGGAGGAGCGGGACCTCCACCCGGAGGCCGGGTCCCCGGTCCTTGGTCCTCGGGGCCTCCGCACACTCGTCTCCAGGCTGAGGAAAAGCAGGTCGGTCTTTCTGTACAGCAGTGTTTAAAAATTATCCGGAATCATCTTAAGTGACATTAATTATGAGTCAGCAAGAACTATGCAAATTCTCTTTTAAAAAATGGGGTGCAGAGGTTATTGTAAGCGTATGTGGTGTCTCACTGAACCCAAAGTAGAAAGTGCAGTTGGGTCTCCCAGGGAACTGAAGTAAGTTCTAGAAAGCTCCGCACACCAGGCAGATCCACGCCCCCCCCTCCCCGCCGGCTCCCTCTCTCTCTCTGGCTGCCCCATTGTCTCTGCCCTCTCTGTTTTCATCATTCTCTCTTCAGACCAGCTTTCCTCGCTTTTCCGTGAACGAGGCGGGAGACGCCCCTCACCGCTCCTGGCCCAGTTCAAGCTACCCCAGGAGACGGACCAGCGCCTCGAGTCCCAACCCCAAAGTCCTAGACAAGGGACTCTGATGAGCCCTGCTTGGGTTAACCGCACGTGTCCTGAAGGGTGGGCTGAAGAGGAACTTCCTTCCAGAGAGAACAGCCTGACGGGGTGGGGCGTGCAGACACCTGCAGTCGTGCCCTGAGCCAGGCCGTCAAGGCCGACCTCCACAGTCACGTTGACAGTGTGTGTCCTCGACAGGAGGTGATGAAAGGGCTCCTCGCCTCACCTCCGTGCTCTTCCTCCCCACAACCCGTAACCTCAGTCTAGTCATGAGGAAAACACCAGACAAACCCCAGCTGAAGGACGTCCTACAAGATCCCTGAGCAGCACCCCTCAAAACCAAGTCCATCAAAACCGGGAAAGTCTGAGGAACTGTCACAGCCAAGAGAAAGTAACACGACCACTAAAGATAATGTAGTATCCTGGATGGGACAGAAAAAGGGCTTCTGTAAAAACCAAGGAAATCTGAATAAAGTAGGGACTTTAGTTAATAATAATGTATCAATATCGGTTCATTCATTGTAACAAATGCACCACACTGATGTGAGGTGTTAATAATAGGGTAATTGCGTGTGGGCTATGTGGGAACTCTGTGCTGTCTTTGCAATTGTTCCATAAATCTGAAACTCTTTTAAAATAATCTATTAACACACTATTGTGTGCTGACACTGTGCCAGTCACCGTGCCAGACAGAGGCTTAGATGCTGCAATGACAAAACAAAAGCTCCTTCCCAGATTCTCCTGTCCCCTCATCTACCTGCCACGGCACGTGCCGCAAGCCCTTTGAGACAAGGGGAGACGCCAAGGCCCAGTGCGGCCCTCACTCAGGAGGCCGTCCAGAAATACGCGCTGACGAACTATCAGTGACTGTCCACAGGGAGGCCCTGTCTCACCTTCGGAGACCTGCCTCGTCCCGGGTGGGTTGACGGAGCACTGCCCTGGACACGGAGGACTCCAGTCTGCTCACCCCTCTTCTTAGTGAGGACGCTGGCCCTTCCAGGCTGCCCCACGATCACCACGAGGTCATCCAGGGGCCTGGCCAGCGCTGACTGATTTCATCCCACTCCCCCTTGTCCTGGCCTGGCGGCTCCGAGTGGGACCAGGCCTCAGCATTTCATGCCCTGTGGGGACTCCCGGCTCCTCTCAGGACAGTCTTACAAAACCTCTCCAAGGGCAAGAGGCTCTCGTCAGGATTAACCTGTGGAATGGGCACTAAAATGCTTTTCCGTTCACTGTAACAGTTCCAGTTTTAAGGGGAAAGACAGAGGGGCGCGGCTTCTTCAAGCGTTTTCTTTTCCAAAGCAGTGGAGAGGGACACAAGACCCCCAAGGACTCTGGCCGTGGAGCTGAGACGTGGACATCTGGAGACCTGGAGATCTGGACGTTAACCCTTTCCCCTCCTTTGTTCTTTCCACCGTCGCCATTCAAAGTCGCCTTAATCTTGTGAACCGAGTGGTAGCTGACGCACTAACTCCTCCAGGGAAAACGCCACTAATTCCTCAGGCCTCTTCATTCCAGTTTTTAGAAACTGCCCTCCAACGTCTTTTGTTTTAAACCAGAAATGTGCTGTGGTTTGCAGAGTCTTCACGAACTTGGGCATTTCAAGTCCTCCCTGCGGTTATTCTCAGCCCCTCACGTGGAAAACACACCGCCCCTCCCAGTCAGGCCAGAGTTTCCTCATAAAAAGGGACCAGGCGACATCACTCCAGCCCCGGGGGGCTTCCGGCCCCGGACCGCCGCAGCCGCGTCTCGGCGGCGGCCCCGCGGGCCGGGGTGTGGAGCGGCCGCCCTCCGCCGACCCGCGTGCGCCCGGGAGCCTCGGGGCCGCGCACGCGCACGCGCGGGGCCCGGCTTTCGCTCTGCTCGCTCGGCACCACCGCAGTGCCCTAACCCTGCGCGCCGGCGGGGCGGACGCCGGCGCGCCCACCGGCCGCAGGCCGGGCACCGCGGCCCCGCGCGCCCGCCTGAGCCAGAGCCCACGCGCACGCGCTCGTGCCCAGACCGGGGGCCGGGCGGGCAGGGGCGTCTCCCCGGCTCCCTCCGCCCGGCCCTGGTGGAACCCCGTCTCACGTCTCCATCTCAGTACTGCCGTTCGACCCCTGTGGCGGTAATACCGGCTCTGCCCCCCTCAGCCTAACCATGACTAAACAGGTTGATGAATGTCACGCATCTTATCATCATACATGCATATTTTTAAATATTATTCACTTTTCATCTGCACCCTTGTGCAGTGGCGAATGAAAACAGTTAAGATTTCTTCCACTGTCTGCCTTTAAATGTATTCAACAGCCCTGCTGTCAATAGATTATATTCTTGTACAATGATAATAGCCCCCAAAACTAAGAGGCCTTGTCAGGAATTGCAGTTGTCACAGTTTGATGGGAATGATTTTACTTGGGGTCCGTCTGCCGCGCAATCATCTCATAATCTGGATATACATCACAGCGTGACATGTAAATTTCCTGCTACTCTGCTTTCATTTCCAGAGGCAGCAATCAAATGAAAACCACTCAACCTCACCCAAATGTATAAATAATTTTCATTCAAACATATTAACAGTCAAAATATGAGAATTTATCACAGAGTGCTAGGCCTTTTAAGAAGCAATAAAGACTTTACTTTTTAAGCATATTTCTCCTTAGAAAAGTAATACGAACAGTAACTTGCAATTTAAAAATCGCGTTTGAAAGTCCACATGGAAACCACCTCATCTGCAAACTTAAGGGATGTAGGTGCTTTGCCATGGATTTGATGCTTGGAGGGAAACGGATGAGGGAAATATTGTGTAATAGAATCGCATGTGGATTAATAATCACCCACATGAAAATACCAATGTCTGAGAATGCTGATTTATTCCGTCTTCACTAAACATACCTTTTGTGCTGCACAATCAACGGTAGATTACTTTCTCTAAAATATAAACACCTGATCCAGCAGCGATTTGCATATTCTAACAATGACACTTTTTTTTTGATAAACACCCGGTTTTATTTTTTTTATTTATTTATTTTTTTTGAGGAAGCTTAGCCCTGAGCTAACATCCGTGCTAATCCTCCTATTTTTGCTGAGGAAGGCCAGCTCTGAGCTAACATCTACTGCCAATCCTCCTCCTTTTTTTTTTTCTCCCCAAAGCCCCAGTAGATAGTTGTATGCCATAGTTGCACATCCTTCTAGTTGCTGTATGTGGGACCCGGCCTCTGCACGGCCTGAGAAGCGGTGCGTCAGTGCGCACCCGGGATCCGAACCTGGGCCGCCAGCAGCGGAGTGCACGCACTTAACCGCTAAGCCATGGGGCCGGCCCAAACATCCGGTTTTAATTGAAAGAAATCTCCTTGGGAAAAAAAAAAGCCCATCGAATTGCAGCCTGGACGTGGCTGACTCTTCCCACTGCAGGCTGAGTTCCAGCCACACGAGCCATCAGTTACCAGGGAAGGAAGAGACATATTCACAATTGAACAAGAAAAATATTTATCTTCGGTGCTCAGTTAATGAAGTCAAATGAGAGCAGGGTACTGGCTCACTCCTTGGCCTGGTTCAAGGTGAGCGTGGGGATGGCCGTGAGGAGCTGCATTTGACAGAGAGGAGGAGAGCTGCAGAGTGCCCGCCACTGGAGCCTGGGGACTCACCAAGGCCTGTATAGCTCCCCTGGCTAGCCCTCTAGGTGTGGACTTTGTGCCCGGCCAGACGGAGGCGCTAAAAGACATCATTTGACCCATAAGACGCCATGTTGACAAGAGTTTATTAGCTATGGAAGAAAACCCCAAAAGGAATATAATACTCTGACACGTTTAATTCAATAACCAATCCCCTCAAATTTCCAAGGCACCTTCCACACTTCAGACAGGACAGGACGAGGGCAGGTGAAGAGCAGAGGGTGGACAAGAGGTGTGGGCTGGGGAGGTGGGGTTCGGGATGGAGGGAAATCTACTTTACCATCGGTGCCAGCACCTACAAGTTTTGCTGCCTCACCTTAAATTTTTATACCCTTTTCTTCTCCCCCGGCTGCCCCTACCATGTGCAAAAACTGCTAAGATGGCAGTTTTTCCCATTTCCCCGTAAGTGCGTCTGCAGGAGTAGAAGGACCATCACCCGGGTACGGCAAGCTCAACTATTTGAAATAAAACTTTGCAGTACTAATGTTTTTGTAACTGCTTTCATATTGTAATGATATTTTTCCAAGCACTGGTTTTATTTGATCTTAAATACCTTTTTGGGAAAGTCCAGTGAGCTGACTCTAATAAAATCATGCTATTGAAAAAAGGTTTAAGTAGAATGTTCAGAATAAATTACAAAACTGCATGCAAGAATACCAGCTAGTGCTGCAATAAAAAGCTGAAAATGAGTATTCTTGCAATATATTTTAAAGAAGTAGTATACTTTTTTTGTCCATTTTTTTTCATTGACTGTTTCATAACAGAATGCCTGCATGTCGTGAAAGGAGAGGAATGCATACCAAATGAACAAACTGCGGGAAAAACTGCATTTAAGGAAAAAAAAACCTTGACTTTTGGGGGAGTATAGAATATATTTCATTTCATTTTCAATAACTGTGGGAAGATAATAGGAAATGTAATTTCTTTCCATTTGCTGTGCCAAAATACTTCAATTACATCATACTTATCCTGTCATATTTTTCCCCCAACATATTCAGGACTCTTAATGGATTTCACATTCCTCACATATGCAGTGAGGAGTGGATCTGCTTTAAGAGACGGAGACGTCCAGCAGCAGGGAGCTCAGGGGGACGGTTGGAGGGCCTGGGTGGAAGACACGGGCAGACTTCCTACAGTGAAGAGAAGTAGGATGCTCATGAGCATGGAGATGAGGGTATCCTCCTAGTGATGCTTGAAATCCTAGGACCAAAAGAAATCACCAGCCCCTGCTCAGCCCTTCCTCCCAACAGGGCAGTCTCACAAAAATTGGTGCTGAAAGAGCAAAGGACTGCGGTGGTAAATTACGCCTTTGGAACCAGATACAGTCGTCCCCCTTCATCCACAGGAGTACGTTCCAAGGCCCCCAGTGGATGCCTGAAAGCGCAGCTAGTGCCAACCCCGTTTATACTGTTTTTTCATATACATGCATTCCTATGATAAAGCTTAATTTATAAATTAGGCACAGTAAGAGATTAACAACAACAACTTCTCTCTGGCATATCCGAATAGCCAGCATCACTACTCTCGCGCTTTGGGGCCATTATTAAGCACAATAAGGGTTCCTAGAACAGAAGCACTGCCCTACCCGACCGTCAATCTGATGACCCAGACAGCTAGTAAGTGACTAACGGGTGGGTGGTGTATATGGCGTGGATCCGCAGGACAAAGAGTTGAGCCACGTCCCCAGTGGGATGGCGGGAGATTTCATCATGCTACTCAGAATGGCACACAATTTAAAACTTACGAATTGTTTATTTCTGGAATTTTCCATTTAATACTTTCAGACCGTGGCTGACTACGGGTAACTGAAACCACAGAAAGTGAAACCTCGGATAAGGGGGAACGACTGTACCTGCCATTTGAGAGTCCACTTGTCCTGGGCACTGGTTCAAGCACTGAGCTTCAGGTTCTGTAAGGAACAATATTTATGTAAATCAAATTAACTTATAAATCCAAATTCACTTCTCTCACCTCCAAGTAGAACAAAAGCGGTCATTCTCATCCTATGGAAAGAAACAGGGACAAGGAAAAGGTGACCACAGCATAATGGACAAAATCTAGAATATGGTGGACACTGCTGGTGGCCTATCCAGCATTCCTTCTCCCCACCCATCTTCCTTCCTGACAAAACCTGATTGTGTTCAGGAGTCCATTTCTCCTACACATAGCCATGCAGCTCAGGAGAATCTGGCCCGTCTGCGTCTCAGGGTGGGGTTGCCTGGTCACGGGCCATCCTGTTCTCTTCGCCAGTACTGAGTCTGAGAAGGGGCATGGGGCTATGACCAGTGAAGTGGGAGAGATGTCTGCTGGGGCTTCTTCAGAGAAGAGTTTTCTTGACAACCAAAGAAGTGGTCTCTCTTTTTTTTTCTGGAGATTCCGTTGTCTGGATGTGGCCCCTGAAGGTATAAGAGCCACTTGCTGCTAACCTTAGGGTGAACCAACACCGGTGATGGCAGAAACGGTGCTGGACTAGCTTCCTAGGGCTGCCATAACAAAGTGTCACAAACTGGGTGACTTAAAACAACAAAAATGTATTGTCTCACAGTTCTGGAGGCTAGAAGTCTGAAATCAAGGTGTCAGCAGGGCCGTGCTCTCTCTGATGGCTTCAGGGGAGAGTCCTCCCTCGCCTCTTCTAGTCTCTGCCAGCAATCCTTCACGGTCTCTGGCTTGTAGGTGCATGACTCCAGTCACATGGCCTGTGTGTCTTCACATGGTCTTCCCTCTGTGTGCCCAAATGTCGCCTTTTAATAAGAACACCAGTCGTATTGGATCAGAGCACACCTTAATGACCTCATTTTAACTTGATTATCTCTGTAAATACCCTATTTACAAACAAGGTCACATTCAGAGGCACTGAGGTTAGGACTTCAACATATCTTTTTTGGGGGGAGGACACAATTCAACCCATAAATTGCCCAAACTATCAAGGTTGGAGAGACCTTGATGACATCATTGCACCTCTGAATTAACCAACCCTGAAAGCTGTCCTGCCTCAGGCCTTGCTGATATGTGAGAACTCCTTTCTGCACTGTTCACGTCATTTTGTACTGAGGTTTGTTACTCATAGCTGAACCCACCTTCCTTGATGCAACAGATGTTGGATTAAAAACAGACCTGATTCCACCATTTAATAGCTGTGTGTCCTTGGTAAAAATGACTTACATTCTCTGAGAACACTTTCTGTATCTCTAAATGGAGTCAAATATTGTTTCAGAGTCATCGCGAGGACAGGTGAGATAATGTATATAAACAGCATTATACAGAAAAGGTGCTTGGTAGATCGCTGTTATGCTCTTTTTAAAAACTACTCTTGACTTTGGAAGAATAAAAACAATACCATACAATCTCATTTTAAAGGGACCAATGAGAACCAATATTTCTTGATGGTCATTACATTTCAAGATAAATCATCTTGCCCATGTTCTTCAGTTGGGCATTCCGCACCTGTCCACGCCTCTTTGAGGCCTTGGTGACAACTGCCATCTAAGAGAGGCAATTGACCTTGATGATTAAAGGCATGGGCTCCTGAGTCAGACCACATGGACCCAAATCTTGGTTCTGCTACTTCCTATGTGTAACCTTGGGCAAGTTATCTGACCTCTCTGTACCTTGGCTTCTTCATGGTGGTGACAATGATAATTTCTCATAGTACTCTTGAGATGAATCAAAAGACACAAGGTGATTGATTACTAAAGTGCCTGGCATGTAGTGGGTAAGTTAAGCATACACTCTTTCTTCCTTTCAGTCTCCATTATTGTCTGCCATCGTCTTATGGTTTTCAAACTTCAGTGTGTGTGAGAAGAACCTGGATGCCTGTTGTAAATATAGATTCCCAGGACTGCCCTCCCAATCCAGAGATTCAGATCCTGTAGGTGAAACACACGTTTAACAAACACTCCAGGTGAAATTGATGCAGACGGCCCCTCATCACTTGCTGAGAAACTCTCTACTTTTCTGATTGGAAGTCAGGAGACTTGGAAGGAGTTACTCGTCTTGGAGATATTTCTCTCATCCTCCCTACTAGTCAGAAAGCTTCCGGAAGGCAAAGGCATCATTATCTCTCTGTCCGTTCACCAGACCACATGTTTAGTGCAGTACCTTACTCACAGTAACTCACAAGTGTTTACTGAATCCATTTAGAGTAACCTCAGATGGTGTAGAAATAGAAGTGGTCAGGGAGAGAAGGGGAAGGGAGATCTCGGCAAGAGGAACACAAGCTCATCTAACCAGGTAGAGATTCCGCGAGATTCTGTGGAGACAGCCGTCCTGGGCCAGCCCCAGCACCAGGTTCCGTTTCTGTGAGCCCACGAACAGTGTGACCCTGGAGAGCAGAGTCACTAGGTGCTCTGGGATTCCAGGCTGCCTTCACCCTTCAGACTTCTACCAGCCTGGGGCACAGCTATCTGAGCACAAAGCAAACCTTTAGACCAGGTGCAGGAGGAATAAGGGGCTAAAATGCCAGATGAGCAGCTCAGTTTGGACTGCTTATTGTCACTTGGTCACTCAACCAACTGAGCTTAGCTCTCTTAGGGGCAACTTCAACAAGGAACATTTACAGCGTTGTTTTGTAGACTAATCAATGTCAACACACACCGCAATCTGTTGCTAGTATTTACTGAATGACTCTCTGGGCCAGGTGCTTTTCATGAATTAAATCACTAAATTCTCAAGAATTCATTCAAGCAGTATTTGTTGAGCATCTACTGTGTCTGAATTATCAAATAAAAGCTAATATGATATACTTATCAATATATGTATAACTATATAACCATAGCTATGCCTCACACATGAAGGTATACACAGAAATGTCCTAGGAAGACTGGAAGGCTAAGAGGAAAGCAATGGTGCAGTGTCGGACACCTAACAAGCACTCAATGAGGGAAGCCATTGTTACTATTATAGTTAATTATTATTAGAGTACTGTTATTAACAGTGGTTCTTTCTGGAAACGTTCTGGGTGAATGTTTCTTCATTTTGCTTATTTGTATTTACTAAGTGTTCTACAATAAGTGTGCGATGGTTTTATAATAAAACATGGAAGGTATTTATGTTAGAAGTTAGTAATATATTTCGCCTCCAAATCCACAAGTGAAAACCACACTGTCTTAGACAGCACCACCTGGTGGCTCCATCTGGCGGAGTGTGACTGAAGAAGGTCCTTTTCCTCCACCCACCTTCTCGGGACACAGTCTCAGAGACACGACTTCCTACCAAGATCCACAGGAGGGGTGGCTGCGACATGCTCCAACAGCCACACGGCGTCCTACGCAATGTTTGACCAGTGACCGGCGTGCTCATTTCTGTGCCCTTATTTGTCTTTAGAACTCACTATTTTTTCACGATGAGATGATTTTATTTCTTAAGGGAGTTTGATTTTGAGACTTTATCTCACAGAAATACAACTCAGGAGTCCAGAGACCTCTAACACACACATAAGATGTAAATCTTCTGTTTTAGAAATATCCTTATAGCTGGCAGTATAAAAATTATGGGAAAACATAAGTTTAATAGTACAAAGAGCATTTATTGAGGACCTACTAGGTGCCAGTCATCATGCAAGATGCTGCAATGAAAAGCTGACTAAAACATGCTCCTTGTCCTCAATGAGCTGTGATGTTTAATGCAACACACTGTGACGCAGAACCCACATCACACTCCTTCATTCACTCAACAAGCATTCACTGAGCACACACATGTCACAGGCACTGCTCCAGGCACTGGGGATAGAGAAATGCATGAAATAAACACAGTCCCTCCTCAAGAGCTTACAGTCTAACGGGGGAGAGATACTAAATAAACGAACATGAGATATAGTTGTGAAAATAAGTGCTACAACAAAGAATCAAGTGGGTTAAAGGGAGTAGAGTACCAGGGTCGCTGCTGATGTAGGATGGTCAACGAAAGCCTCTCTGGTCAGGGGATATTTGAGAAGAGACTAGGAGGCGATAAGGGAGCCAGCCATGCAGATGTTGGGGGGAGAGTAGTCTATGCAAAGGTCCTGAGGTGGGTGTGTGCTCCCTGCACTGACAGAGTAGCAAGAAGGTCCACGTGGCTGAGCTGAGCAGGTTGGGGAGAGAGTGGTGGGTGATGAATTTGGACCAGATTCTGTAGGACCTTGTTGGCCACACTAAAGACCTCTGATTTGATTCAAGGGTTAATGGGAAGCCGTTGGCAGGTTTTCAGCAGAGGAGTGACATGTTCTGGCTTATATTTTAAAATATCATTTAGCTGCTGAGTAGATATTAGACAGTAGGAGGACAAGAGTAGAAGCAAGGAAACCGTGCAATAACCAAGTGAATGAAGGTCTGGAAACAACAGACTGTATGGACAGGACGTAAAAGCAGAAGAGGTGGCGACGTTCTGTTACATCCGGGAGCCACACAGAAAGGCTCCTCACTGGAGGTCAGGCCCAGGCAGGGACTTGCTTTTTATTTTCAGGTTGGAATTTTTTGGCAAAGAGTGTTCTTCCAGTAGGAGACCCATACCATCAATGTCTCTCTTTTGTGATGTTACTAGCTTAATAAATGCCCCAATCCATTCGTTCATTAATGGTTGCAAAATGGTGATATTCTCATCCTATCTTTTCATTTATATTTATTAGCTGGAATACGTTTATAAAAAGAACCTTCTCTTCATCTTCTATTCAGTTACCCAGTTGTATAATTCACATAGAAAAGGCAAGATAAATGCTTGACTTTTTTCCCTTTGTTTTCAGTTTTCAGAATAATGAGTTGGTTGACTGGCGTCTTTCTGTGCTAACCAGCTGCTTGCTTGCTTTCTCCCTGTCTTTCTTTCTTTCTCTCTCCCGCGCTCCCTCTCTCTCACACATTCTCCCTCTCTCTTTCTCTCTCTTGTTCTCCTTTTATTTCTCTCTCCTTCAGTATCATTATGAACTTATGATTTTTAAACGTATCTGATGGGTTTTAATCAATTGCCGGACTACCCATACGGATGCGTAAGTCGTCCCGTCCTGGCTGGGAGCCTCTTCAAGTTGGCTCCTGGGCCCTGTTGAGGGAACCCTGGCAGCTTTGGTCGCCTCCTTGCTTCCTGATACCGTGTGACTTTCCTGGGTCCCAACTCGGACTCAGCCATTTCCCCGAGGAGCCCTGGTTCCCCTCCGTGGGATAGGCATTTCAGCACCACAGTCTGAGCGCTAGGGCGCTCACTGTTTCTGTGTTGGTCATCGTTTCTAGGCCTTTTCAGTGGACAGAGTTTGAAATTTTTTTTAAATAAAATTTTGATTTAATATTCATACTTCCCATTTAAACTATGAGATTTTTTACTCCTTTCTCCCACACTGATAGTCTCAATTTTCAACAACTCCAGAAATGAGAGAATTACAGTAACCCTTAATTACTAGCTTTATTCCCCCAAAACACACACAACAATCTCATAATTAACAATACCAACAGTGCCTCCCCCAACACGATTTCTTTAAGTACTTGAAGGTTCTTTTTGCAGTTCTATTGGTCCTGAGAGCATCTCACCCAGGGATGTCCAGGCAAGTTACCGACGTTTAAAGTCTCCGGAATTGTTCGCGTCATGGTGCTTTACAGTTTGCAGTGGAAGCAGACATTTAAGAAGTGATTACCAGGCAGTAAGTGCTACAAAAGTACAGGGAGCAAAGTGAGGTTCCCCTCTGGAGGCTCGAGGACATCCTCCTGAGGAGGGGACGCTTAAGCAGAGGCCGAAGGCTGGTTGGAATTGGCTCAGCAGAGAGTGGGGCACAGTGAGGAGGGGGTCCAGAAGAGAAGAGTTCCCGGGCTGTGACTTACAAAGCACTCTGCAAACAAGATGCTTTCTGGAATTTTCTTTTTAAATTATGTTCTCCAAAAATCAAAAGACCATCAGCCAAATCAGGTCTGGTCTCCCCTCTGGGAGTGGTTTTCAAGCCAGAAGTCACACAGAAAGTAACCGTTGCACAAAACCATAGACACGCTTTCTTTGTAACCCAAACCCACACTGCTTGGGTTAATCACCCATTTTATTGATCACACTTAACTTTCACTTCTACAAGAGAAAGCCTCGGAGCATAAGGACTTGCCCCTATTGAGAGTATTTATGAAGAAGAGCTTCAGAGGGTGAAGGGCACTCCCTGGGAGGAGGGGCCTGCAGAATACCCAAAACAAGGGCGGTAATGGTTCTGGGCTGGCTCTGTGGGTGGCGCCCTATTAGATGCTTAACAAACACCAACTGTAACCCTCGGGATCACTCTGTAATTTAGGTGAAGTTATCCCATTTTAGATCTAAGGAATCTGAGGACCAGAGAAGGCAGGAGGCAAGGTGCAAAGTTACACAGCTGCCACGTGGGAGGGCCCGGATTCAAATTCGGGTCTGCCAATTCCAAAACCCATACTCAACCAGTTACCTTACTGAATCTCATTAGTTTATTCTCTAGAGACACGGCTTATTTAAACATATAAACTGTGCTTTATAAAATAGATTATGTTGGCCTAGAGTCACATCTCACGTGTAAGGAGCACTCCTCATGAACACTAACGTTTCGTTAACCCTTTGTTGGCTACATCAATATCCTTTTCTAACTCGATTGGTTCTCCTTACTCCCAATTCACAGAGGACGAAACGGAGACTCACAAAGTTAACTGGCCAGCTAATCAGGGACAGAACTGGGGTTTAAACCCAAGGCTTCTGACTCCATACCCCAAGGTGCTCCCCTCCTGGACACCCTGGCTCTGTTATCAGACACCAGAACCAGGGCAGAAATGAAGACTCGACAAGAAAAACCAATAAGGAAAAAAGCTTAAAATTACACTCCCCCCCAATTATAATGCCACTTATCAACAAAATGTCACTTTCTGTTTATGAAACTGAGTATCAAAAAACTAATAAAACTTTAAAAATCGTCACTTAAAAACATCTCTAGGTGAAAAACTTGCCAATTAAGTACCTTAACATTGTAGCAAAAAAGATACATAAAGACATAAAAAAGAGAACACAAAACCGTTTTCTTTTTTAATTTTTCTTAATTTTTCATTAAATCTAAAACCGTTCTAAAATATAAAGTCTACTCTAAAAGAGAGAAAAAAACATGATCTCTCATTGCTTAAATTCTTCACTTTTCTTTAATAAGTAATTTTGCCAAAAAGGAAGAAAAGTTACTTGCTTCTGGTAAGTTCACACCGATTGGTCTCTCCATTCTAGGTGTCGGCGTCGGAGGTCTTGGCTCAGACCTCTGCTCCGCCCTTTCCTGCTTCAGTGTTCTCACCGGTGCCCACCCGGAGGACGGAGGACGCGCTAGAGGATGAAATGGCACAGAGCAGGCCTCGCACCCACCCCGGGGCCCCAGGCACCGTGAGGGCTCAGTAAAGGGCGGCTGGTCTTCACTCTTGGGCCGCACTGCCTCTCGCCGTGGCTACGGATTACAGGTTGGAGTTTGGAAGTGGGGAGACATTAAAACAAAAACAAAGAAACCTTAATCTTCAATCATTACTTCATTTTCCTTAAATAACAAAAATCACTAATTCAGTTCTAATTCTTATATTCTAAATATACAGGCTAAAGACTAAAACAATCCAAAGTTTAAGTACTATTTTTATCCTGTTGCTTAACTTAAAATTTTAGATAGAAAAAAACTTTTTTGCCTTTTTAAAAATAGAGAAAAATAGGCTGCAACCTTTCCATCGACCTATGAAGCTGGAAACTGCAGCACGCAGTTTCACGACTCCTTGACACCTCTGTTCCAGAGCATCGGCTGGCCCGTCCAGCTGCTGCAGCTGTGGGTCTGTGCGGGGAGTCGCGCAGGACCCCCAGACCCTCTCACATCCGGATGGTGCTCACTGGCGGCTGAGCCTGATCCTCGCCGTCGCCGCACGCGGAGTGTCACCAGGGCCGTGCACTTAGCAACCCGCGATTCTGTTCTCTTCCAGAAATACCACGCTGACTTATGCTCACATCACTAAGCACCAACCACAAGGCCGTTTGCTATTTTTAACCAGTTTTAACTGCTCTGGAAACCGGCAACCCCTCTCTTTTTAAATCGGAACGGCAGCCACCACACCTGGAGCCACGTGAGCTGTAGTTGCCTCTCACGGACCTCAGGGGGCGCAGTGGAGTTCGGCAGAAGGATGTAACGTTTTAATTTTAAATTTAAAAAATGGTAAATGGGGGGCCGCCGGTGGCATAGGTGTTAAGTGCGGGCGCTCCGCTGCTGGCGGCCCGGGTTTGGATCCCGGGCGTGCATCGAGGCACCGCTTCTCCAGCCATGCTGAGGCGGCGTCCCACATACAGCAACTAGAAGGATGTGCAACTATGACATACAACTATCCACTGGGGCTTTGGGGGGAAGGAGCAGGATTGGCAATAGATGTTAGCTCAGAGCCGGTCTTCCTCAGCAAAAAGAGGAGGATTAGCATGGATGTCAGCTCAAGGCTGATCTTCCTTACAAAAAAAAAAAAAGGTAAATGGTGTGATATTCAGCTTTTATTTTGTTGGTTATCCAGGTCGTGGACCAAACAGGCCTTGACTGCCCTTCCTCCCCGGCCCGACTGCTGGTGTTCTAAATGTTCCGCTCAGTTCAGCATCTGCCCCACGTGGAGGGTTAACAGCAAATATGAACTTTGAAAAGAGCATCTATTTTCTCCTTTTAGCAGCACTATTTGGGAGAGACAATAGAAGGAAAATAATTGTTGGCCAAAACTCTTTTTTTAAATGATCTTTGTATCTCAATTATTTGTCTCTGCCCACATTTGAAAAGAAAAGGGGCACTAGTTCAAACTCCACGCGGGCACACAGAGCTTCCAGGGAGGGAAGCCGCGGCCGACCCTGCCGCGCCCCCGGGACACGCTGCCCGCGGCCGCCGGCCCGGAGCTGCTCCACTCGCGCCCAGGCGCCGGGCGGCTGGTCCCTTCTGCGCCGCCAGCGCCTCGTCCTCAGGGGCGGAGGCTCTGCGCTTGGAGGGGGAGTCCTCACTGCTGTGTTTTGTTTTTACATTTCCTTTCCAAACACTGACTTTCTGGAGCCGTGACTCAGAACCAGACGATACAACACCCGAGACCTTAGCCCCCAGATGGGTCTCCCCTGGAGATGCGATAGGGCGGAGAAGCAGGCTCCCGGGGACCGGTCTGTGCCGGGATGGGGTGCTTCAGGGGCACAGGCCGCCTCGGCCGCGGCAGGCCTCCGCCTGACCCTGGCTGCCAGCTCAGGCAGCAACCACCTCTCTTAAAATACATGTGGCATAATAAAAATAGAGGGTCACCGTAAAGTTTAGTTTATTGACAAGAACAAATAACTTTAACATTTGGCTCAGGCGCTGAACCTGGGCAGACATTGTATCTGATACATCAGTGAGCAACTAGGCGTGACGGCACTCCACTTGTGTGTGCCTCTCAGCACAGTGATTCATGCTGGGGACATGGCAGGTGTCCATTTTATAGAGTCATTCGGTTGGAAAAGGTAAATGTTCTGGGGTTTTGAGCCCATTGTAATTGTCTGCGCATAGCCGATCTCTCCCCGGCCTTCCACCCT